>NC_050521.1:8577378-8588292 GCF_002922805.2 Oryzias melastigma | reverse complement strand
AAATTTAAAAAGTTGTGACAGTTTTCAATAATAATTTACAACTCAATTAGTTGACAAGTTGCCCAGATAGTTGTTTTTTAATAATGTGCAAATTTATGTAACATCACAAAATGAAGGATAAAAACAACATTATATTCTTTCTAAACAGTAATTAAAAAAATAATAATGATTGTGTCAGAGCAACTGTAATTTTTGAACAATGACATGATCATGTTTGTTTGGTTTTTTTACACAAAAAAGACTAACATTATATTTATGTTTATGTTCAATTGTAACTCCACAAAAGTTGAACATGTTTAACTTTTATGTAACTAACAAAACTGATTATTTTTCTTTTTGGGTGAATAAACGGTTTCAATCTAGTTTAAATGAGTCTGTTGACCACTAAACAATAATCCTGTTTCTTTCTATATTATTATCACTTATATTTAAACTTAACCTATTTTTCTCCAAAAGTGACTGAAGTCTGAAACTGAATCTGTCCTTTAATCCAGACATTATCAGAAACCAGCGACTCCTTTTATAAAGATGACTTGGACCAAACTCTGAGATGTAAAACTAGATATATAGCATTACTTGTGATAATGCTAGTGTGAATGCTGTAAGCTGAATTTGGCCGCTGAAGATGCTAGTGCTGATAGCTGAAGACGCTGAAATTGATAGTTAAAAACACGGAAGTTGATAGCTAAAATCAATGCAGCTAATAGCTGAAAACACTGAAGCTGATAGCGAGGTAAAATATTAGTTAAATGCCAAATAAGCCTAAACAACTGAGAAAAGCCTAAGTTAGCCAAAACAACTAGCATGCAGCGGAAATATTAACTAGACTCCAAAATAGCTTTAAAGACAAAAAATCCTAAATTAGCCAAAATAGCTAGTATGCAGCTAAAATATAAGCTAAACTTTCAAATAAGCCTAAAAACTGAAAAAATCCTAAATTAGCCAAAATAGCTAGCATGTGGCTAAAATATTAGCTAAACTCCAAAATAGCCTGAAAAACTTAAAAAATGCCAAAATAGTTCAAAAAGCTAGCATAATGGCATTACAACTTTACACTTTATTACACTCTGACTCCATATAATATAAAGTAACGACAAGTCGACTATTACATTAATCACCAACAAATTTAATAGTCGATTAATCGTTTATTAGACGACTAATCATGGCAGCCCTACTGATAATACATGAATGTTCCATCCTAATATGTGAACATGTGTCTGAGCAGACGCTTTTCCATAAACTAACTTCCTGTATGAGCAAATCAGTCTACCCCAGATTCCCTCTACAAAAATCTCTTCTTTTTGATCATCCTGGCAACAGCCAAATCCACTCCTTCACATTTTGGGTGCAGAATGGCTGCATCCCTTCATCCACTTCTCTGCTGATTCTGTCTGCACTTCACTCCAGCTAAAGTGCTGTTACGCTGACTGCCATCAAACATTCCTGCGAGTTCTTCTGACAGTTTTCTTTGAGGGACCGCTGCTCTCAATCACACGAGAACTGAGGCTTTAATGATGCACTTGACTGTTCTTAGTGCGTCTGGGATCCTGTCACCAATCCCTGATGCAGTCTAATTATTTGAAATCAAGTAACATTGGAGCACCCCCAACAGCATTTTTATTCTACAGATATAAAACCAGGATTTTAAGATCAAATGTGTTGTAGATGTTTATCAGCTCCAGTTTTGACAGTAAATCAACCATAACTACTGATACAGGCTGATGCTTCAGAACAAAAAAGTTGGTAATCAAAAACTAAATGTTTTAACATTTCTGTTTACGTTCAAAGTTCAAGGATAAGTGAGTATATATTTATGTACGTTTAAGTACTTTATATATGTTTTCTCACATATATGTTTTAAAGCTTATCAAAAAAGTAATTTTATCCTATTTTTTCTTCCTTTTTTTCACTTTTTCGTCTTCTGAAAAATGATCCGAACCGTGACCCTAAGACGGACACCATCCAAACCGTGAGTTTTGTGATCCGTTACACCCCTGAATAGTATCAACATTTTCAATCAGAGGAATCAACTTCCCCATCAGTGTTGAGGTAAGTACTAAAAAATACATAATAATATGGGTGAAAATGTATCTAATTTAACCATTTGGTTGTTTAACAGATTCTTTAAATGCCCATCCAGTTTCAACGTTGCAGGTAGTTGCTCTGCTTCTGACCCCTGCAATCAAGTTAAATACTGTTCAGCCAACAGGGTCAACAGCTAATCTCTCAGCTGCTCAGTCTCATGCTTTACTACACTCAAAGAAAAAAAAGCAGACAAAGACCCAGTCAGTGGTTCAGACTGTGAAAGCTTTGGGATTCTGTCTTTGCAGTAATGAGGGTATAAACTGCAGCTTTACCTGTGACCAACAAAGAGGAAGAACTACTGCCTCAGTCATAACTGCCCCAATACAGGCTTTCTGCGAGTAAAAAATGGGCAACAACATGCTTTGTCTTCAGGTGATCATGGATCGCCATAATACTCTCATGGAACACAATTTCTGCCTTGCAGAAATTACTTTGGGCACTTTTTCCTCTTTTATTTTTTTTATGTTTCTCACACTTTCCAGATCTGCGTTAGCATGTTATTGAGCCAACCCACAACTTCCTGTGACATCACTGCCGCTGACCGGCTTAGTACTACTGCGCATGTGTAACAAAGAGAGTGGCAGACCCGGCATTAGAAAGCGCACACCGCAGTTTTGAGGGAAGGAAAAACAAACAAAAAACGACGCTTCGACAACCAAATTGTCGACTATAAGTATTCATATCGTGGTATACCACAGTAATATGTTTCATGATATACCACAATAAAGTATATATATCATAATATACCACAATAAAGTATTTATATCGTGATATACCACAGTAATTGCCATGGCGGCGCAATGCTTTGCAGCGGCTTCTCTAGCTCCCGGAAAAAAGTCTTTTTCTAACACTTTTTCAACTTTTTTTAGTGGTAATTTAGTAACCACTTCGCGTCTGAAGTATAGCTCGACTGAACTCATGAACATCTGGAAGAGTTCAGTTGGTTTTATATCTAATAACTTAAAATCGTTACTTGGAAGACTGCATCTCCTGAGATCTGAGATCAGCATGGCGGAACAGAGCAACGGGACCAACTGACAAGAGGAAGAGATGCGCCCGGAAACAAAAACAAGGCAATCAGCCATGAGTAGGGACCCATGACAATTACCTGGTTCAGATGTGTCCAGCCAATAAGAACAGGCCAGAGCAGGGTATATTGGAAAACATGCAGGAAGGTGGCTCCCTACCCCTGACCTACACGATATGCATTGTCATATCGACCAGCACTACTACACGCATAACAATGGTACGTTTCATGACGTCCCTTGACTTGGCTTCATGCAAGACACACCTCTGGTCCTTTCTACGACCCTCTAGTACCCACAGCACCCACACGTCAATATGGCTAAAGAATAACTCAAAGTGACTGCAATGCAGCCATTCATTCACACAACTTCTACTTTTACATTTAGATAAACATAAAACCTTAAATGGCTCATTGTGCTTGGCGACATTCAGATCAAGAGTTCTCATTGTTCGTACACTTTCCTGGGAAAACCCACCTCCGGCACTGGGAATTCTCTGTGGTGACACCTGATTATTTTTGAGGGAGTTATGTTGTAAAATTTTCACTCATACAACCTTTGTCGGGTCTGTAGTAAAACAAGAGTATTGGAGCCTGTTTCACCATCCCAGAGACCTTTTTCTGAAGGCTCAGCGATCCAAGAATAACTCTTTATGAACTACAAATGTTGTGTTCACTAACAACTGTAGAAGCCGGCAAAGGGAGCCGCTTTCCAGATAGCATAACAGCCATATTGCACCAACATAGCATATTTCAGTGCATTCATCTTCAAGGAACAGTTGTTTAAGGTCCAGCACTGTTCGAGGGATTGTCTTGCAGGAGAACCCTGTATGCTTAGAAAACACTCAAGAGTCCCAGAAGATCAAATCTGACCCATCTGAGAGAAAACTGACCTGCTGAAACTAGAAACCAGAAGTTTTCTGGACTCTGCTTGATTTTGTCAATGAGAGGAACTCGAAGGAGGCCCATATTGCAATGATTTGATGGAATTGCCTTGAGACTGTCCAGCCCAGGATGAAGAGGTTGTTGTTTTGAAAAATCTGCATCATACATCATAATCGGGCCGTTTTCCGTGGAATTCTTCCATTGCTCAATTCGGCACAAAACGTTGGAAAATCCCAGAGACGAAATGTAGACAAAGAATTGATAACATGCTGCATTACTAAAGCTGGAAACCACAAATTCACAACTTCAGAACTGCGAGCCCACGGAGAAACCCAAAGCTGCATCGCTGTCCTGGCATGCAATCCCTACAACTGCAGATGTCTTTTAGCTGTCCCAGATCCTACACGCAACAACACAACTTGTACACATTACTACATAACTGGTGAACACATAAAAACATAGTCTTCATCAGGCATGTTCAAAGTCCGGCCGTGGGTCAAATGTGGCCTGCTTTCAAATTTCTATCCGCCTGTAAGCTCCCGTCAAAAAATCAATAATATGCGCCCCAAATCGCTCCCTAAGAACTATCATTTCTTGATTAAGATTGACTAAATGACATTCTAAGCTGTTGTTTTTGTATTCAATACCACAGTGGTTTGTACTTGTGAATGAGCATTTGTGCAATTGTCCTTTTCATGTTTTAACTATAGAAGTTTAAAGAGAGAATTTAATCATAAATAATATGTAACATTTCACGTGATTTAACAGATTTAATGTTGACAGTTTTTTTACCAGGCAGACTTTGCCTTAATTGATTGATACGTCATTTAGATTTTTTTTTCTGGTCTTCAAACATAAACTTCAAAGTAATTTCGGTGATAATGTATTAAGATATTTTTCTGTTTTATTTGTTATATTTCTATGTGAAAAAAGTATACAATTGCAATAAATGTTGCTATTATAAGGTTTGAAAAACCTAAATGGTTGGAATTCATACACTTTTGCCTCACCAAATCTCACCCTATTTGCAAAAAGTATGGACTCCCCTGGTTTCTATCCTTTCATCTCATACTTCATTCACACCGGCCTCGGCGTTGTGTATTCAAGCAACCCCTCCCAATAAAAAGTCTAAGTGAGCATGTGTATGTGCGTGTTTTGGGCTTCTGTATTCTAATATTATGTCGAGATGCAAGATTTTAAATCCATTTTCAGGCTCTACTTCTATTGAATGTACGTTGGAAGTTAAAACAGTTAAACTTTGACCAATCAGGGACTCAGATTTGGTAGCGACGTACGGATGGAGTCCCGCTTAATTCACTGAAGTACCAACCATTTGAAAATTGATCATGGAATAGAAATAAATATCTTGTTTTATGTCACCAATTCTTTACATATATCGGTATATAAGAAAGAAAAAGTCTGGAGCAAGATTTAGGAGATTTACACCACTTTGACATTTCACATCAAGCCTCTTCCAACTGTAGGTGCATGTACATGTACATGCTAGTATCAGGTAGTCCAGCGGGAACACCATATGCTAAAGGTGCATTCAAGAACCTCAGTTCAACCCGTTCTTAAAGCTGGTCTATTGATAACATCTTTTTTAAGGTTGTTGAGTTTAGAGAACTTAGAAAACTAAATATTTTTCATGCCAGAATTTTTATGTTCTCAATAAAAGTTAAACAAGTATCCTGATCTCATCTTTCCTTAAAAATGCACCTTAGTGGAGAAAAGTCAGTCATATTGGTTTAGTATCTTGTAGTAAAGAGAAACATTTTTAGAAAAAATGCAGATCTGGGATCATTGATGATGGTTTCATGATTGAATCATTGCTTTGTGAATTGTAATTAAATCGAATGTTTAAGTGCCCTTAAGATTCCCACCTCTAATAGCATCACAGTTTGATACTCAAACTGATCTGATGCCAAAGGTCAGATTTGCTTCAGACCAATGGTTCCGTCCTTGTGCTCTCCTTTCCTTTTTCACTTTCTCCTCTGATCATTTTCCCTCTCTACTCATCCTCTTTTCTCTTTCCAATATTTATTTTTTTTTCCTGCTCGTCATCCACTTTTGCATCCCGAGTTCCTCTCTTATTATTTTTTCCGACTTGTCTCCCGCCGCCCCTCTCACTCCTGGCTCCTCTGACACACTGCAGGCAGTGTGGGGGGGTGTAGAGGAAATGCTGTGGCATTGTACAGCAAACATCCCTAACAGGTTAATCTAATCTCATCTTTCTGCGGTCTGTGGCCCTGTGTTTACTTTTTGCCCCGTGTCTGCGCGCCGGCTGAGCCTCGGCTCGCTGAATGCAGCTTTGTTGCCGCTGAAAACTCATCATCGCCGTGATCTCGGGAACAGGCGCCAACTCTGCAACTGTCTGCTCGTAAGAGCCTGCAGGCAGGGGGATCCTTCTCATCTATCCCAGCAGCTATTTATGTGTTTAATGTTTCATTTTGAGGACCAAAAAAGAAAGAAAAAAAAAAAAGGCAGGGTGAGGGCAACGCTCTGCAGCTGACCATAGCAAGAGGGGATGCTCGGTTAAGTTTTTTGGTGCTTTTACTTTGCTGCCAGCACAGCAGGATAACCAGACGGCCAATAAAACACAGCAGAGGTGCCAAATATCATATAAATCTTGTATGGATGGGCATAAAAACATGCCAAAATGTGTTTTTTTAAACACCCAACAACATTTTATGTTTTTTCAAAGAAGTAAAGAGCAGAAAAAGTTAAAACAACTTAGTGAAACATCAAACTTCCACTCTGATCATCTTTTGATCTATTCTACAAGTGTTCCCAGTGGTCTATTCATTATGATTATGTTGTTTTAGCCACAATCAAAAACCTTGTGTCGTTTCCAAGGACAAGTTTAATTAGAAATTCACCTTTGAGTTGTTGGTGCGTTGAAAGCCTGCACCAATTTCCCATCATCCCCTTGTTTAAACTCTCTCTCGCTAGCTTACAGCCCCTCACCCTCCAACATCAGAGCTATCCAGCCGTACAGTTTAGATCCAGACTCCAGCTCAGACGAGGGAAACAAAGACGTTCGTGGATCTATTTGTCTGCATCAGAATTCAGTGGAGCAGGGAGCTTATGGCTTGCCGTAGTAACTTTCACAGCACAGCTACAGACTTTTCAAAACTGCATTTTTGTCTGCTCCCAACTTGAATAAATAAGTACTCAGAAATGTAATTTTAATCTTAATCTCCTTAACAAATGTCCTTCATCACCAGAAGAACATAGTAAAAGCACCAAAAACATATTTTTTATTCAAGTGGGTCTTTAAACAGTAAAAAAAATGAGCATTTGACAGGATCAATCATCTTTAAAAATAGGTAGAAGAATCATTGAGCTTTATTACCGCAACACCTGCTTTTGTCACTCACCTCTGGCAGATGCGAGCGTCAGCAACATCTTCAGCACCAAAACAGTCCAGAGGAGATCCATTTTCATCCAACACGGAGAAAAACTGAGTTTATATGATCTGAAAGAACATTTAAGGAGAACTTGTTGGTATAAGCTGCATATTTTTCATTTTAAATGTTTTTTTAAGTCTCTGTATGAAATTTATCAAATCATATTTTTTAAAGGGATTGTTTTAAAGTCAAACTTGGTTCCACTAGTCTAGATTTGCAGCTGCAGATCCATTTTCATAATTTATATATTTTTTAGATAAAACTTAATGCAGAATCTAAATTCAGACTTTAGTGACATTTTCATCATCACTGACTAAACCAGAGTATAATTCTGCTCTTAGACGTTTAGATAGTTGGACCACCTTCCCATATAGATTTATCTTGTCCACCTGTCCATATGTATCTCCTTACACAGGTTTCTGCCTCATAAATTCCTCCAAAAAATTTTTATGAGATCTTATTTCAGCACGTCGCTCTTCTTATCCCTGGTCATCCCCTATTCTGACCTCAGCACGCGTCCAAAGTTCTGGATTGAGGAACCAAGACGCGCTTTCCCTCCAAACATCAGTTCCCTGCAGCTGCTTCCCAATCCTGACTGATTCACGCAACTAAGCGGGTCACGGCGGGGCTGGATGAAAAGTTGGAGCACATGGAGGTCCAACCTTTTCTTTTGCCCCCCGTCTGATCCTTATTTCTATATATGGCTGCAATCGTTTGGCGCAAAATTAGGTCGCAGATATATGAGAAAATATCAATAAACACAATATTTAAATGTTTATTAAGTGACAATATTATAATATAATAATCGACAACTTACCAAACACGTCCCAGTAATATGGAAAAGTCCTTAATGTGAAACCTGCTTACTAAACCATCCCGTTATTCCAAAAAACAATCCTCCACTTCGGAGATTTTACGCACAAAAACAAAGCACTTGTTTACGCACCAAAGCACGTTCAAAAAGAACCAAACAAACCCCAAAATATGGAAGCAATTTGTAGAATAATAAAGTAAAAGGAGAAAAGGTGTACAATAAACGGGCTTGGTGGAAACACGTGAGCGCTCCAAGAGTTTCTGTAGTATTTCTGAATGACAGTCCGCGTGCACGGCGCGTAAATGGGAGCAGAACGACACAAAGCAGCCGCCAAAGTTGTTTCTAATTCACCCTCGCTTTATCCGACTGCTCTGAAAGGTCACCCCAGCCCGAAAGCCCTGGACCCCGCTTGCAAATAGCCTCCAGTGAGCCGTCACCGTCTCCAATCCTGCCGCAGGCGAGAAAACAAAACTGCGCCGACGGACCTTCCCAGCCTGCAACTTTCGGCCAATCAGGGAAGCCAATCAGAGCGTCGACCAATCAGGCAGCAGGAAAGTGCAGGACAAATTCGGAGCTGATCAGTGCGCGAGCTTTGGCTGTTACTATTACTGATCATTTTTTGTAGTATTGAACGGCAGAACCCCGTGTGCGCATTTATACATTTCATTTTTTTTTTCAACAGAGAAAGAGATCAGAAGAAAAGTTCAAACTAAAACTCACAATGAGCATCAATAATTTTTTTTTGCGTAGGCATTGATAACAAATAATTTAATTTGATCATTTTTCGGATAAAGTATGCTGTTCTATTCCTTTCCATTATTTTCGCTTCTTTTTAAAAGTCCATTAAAAACGTCTTTTCTGAAGGACAGTCCTACACTGTCACCTGCTGGACACAAGGATGTATCACAAATCAGAAGATTCAATGTTTGTCAATGAGTAAAACATTAAATACATGTCTAATTTAAAGATGATTCTAATTATTTTTAAACATTTTCATGTTGAAGCTTGAATTAATTAAAGCTAAAACAAACTCTCACTGGTCACTTATTGCCGGTAGCCGGTTGAACCCCTTTTGCCCTAATCCTTGGTGGTAGAGAGTCAATGAGGAACTGGAAACATTCCTCAGAGAGTTTGGTCCATATTCACATGATAGAATCACACAGTTGCTGCAGATTTGTCAGCTGAACATCCGTGATGCTGATCTCTCGTTCCACCACATCCCAAAGGAGATGTATTGTGTTGAGACTGTGACTGTGGAGCTCATTAGAGTCCAGTGAACTCATTGTTATTATCAAGAAACTATTGTGAGATGATTCCAGCTGTAGGACATGGTTTTTAAACCGTTTCTAATGTTTGGTTTTGTTACAGAATTATTTTGTTTTAAGCTCATGCTTAATGTGGACGATTTCATTGAAAATTTGTCTTTGTATAGTGAAATTCTATAACAAATCAATTTAATTATTTTTCTTTATGGTTTTTGTTCTCTGATGACAGAAAGAGGAACAGACCACTTTGGTTTTACTTTATACTATAAAATGCACTGCTAATCTGCTTTAGTTCATTCATTTGGGATGTAACATATTTGTAAAACTTCTACCAATGATGAATTTGTCTTTCTTCAAACAGACCAATTATTGCCCCTCTCCTGGTTGTCCAATATACGTTGACTTTTTGTCCAGTTTACAATTTGAAGAAGAGACGGTAACTTCTCCAAACACCAGTCTCTTAAAAACATTTATTTAGGCTGCCAGACTGGCTTAATCACAAAAAAACTGTGAATGAAAAACAAAAAATAGATAATTTGTGGGAAAAATATGACAAATGACAATGTCTGCCCACAGAGCATCACATTATAAAGAAAAGACTGCAAAGCTGCACAAACACCTGATGCCAGCTGTCAAGCTAAACTACCCAACCTAATGTGGTTGAACTTACACAACACAACAAATACCCCAAATACCATCAATTCAAAGTGATTGTTAGGAAGACTTGGAAAAAAATCTGCCCTGTGATGGACTGGCAAAAGGTAGCAGGGCAGACTCAAGCATTCCAAACCAGAATAAAATAGGTTTGAAGAAAGATGGATAGATGGACTAACGGATAGATGGATGCACGGATGATGGATGGATGGATGGATGATGGATGGACAGATTGTCGGATGGATGATGGACGGACAGATGGATGGATGGATGGACGGATGATGGATGGATGGATGGATGGATGGATGGATGATGGATGGACAGATTGTCGGATGGATGATGGACGGACAGATGGATGGACGGATGGATGATGGATGGATGGATGGACGGACAGATGGTTGGATGGATGGATGGACAGCTGGATGGATGGTTGGATGATGGATGGATGGACGGACAGATGGATGGATAGATGGATGGAGGGATGGGCAGATGGATGGATGGACAGCTGGATGGTGGATGGATGGATGGATGATGGATGGATGGACAGATGGATGGTGGATGGATGGATGGATGGATGATGGATGGATGGACAGATGGGCAGATGGATGGATGGACAGCTGGATGATGGATGGATGGATGGACAGATGAATGAATGAATGAATGGACAGATGGATGGATGAATTGATGGATGGGCAGATACATGAATGGATGGATGGACAGATAGATGGATGGATGGTTGGATGGATGGATGGATGGATGGATGGATGGATGGATGGA
>NC_050521.1:8506985-8577339 GCF_002922805.2 Oryzias melastigma | reverse complement strand
ATGGTGGATGGATGATGGATGGATGGACAGATGGATGGTGGATGGACAGATGGATGATGGATGGATGGACAGATGGGCAGATGGATGGATGGACAACTGGATGATGGATGGATGGATGGATGGATGGATGGATGATGGATGGATGGACGGACAGATGGTTGGATGGATGGATGAATTGATAGATGGACAGATACATGAATGGATGGATGGACAGATAGATGGATGGATGAATGGATGGATGAACGGATGGACTTTGCCGAAACAGTTGATGAAAATGTTAGAGAATGAAAAACAAAGTCCTTGTATTCATTGTTTTTTTGTATTTCAAACCTGCTCTCGTGGGTTTTTTTTTAAAGAACATGTGATACTATTAGAGAATAGAGAATGTTTTTATTTTCTTATGATCAAACTAAATTTTATAAAATTATTTATTGGTCCACAAGTTGTGCAGATGAGTACTCTGAACTGTAGTTGTTCTCAAGCAAAATATGCTGCAAAGTGCATGTTAACCTGTTGATTACCACTAATGGAGTCAGACTTGTTGTTCTGCCTTCCTGTATGTTTGGACCCGTTTTTCTTATCTTGTAGTCATGGAGTTTGGGGTCAGTTAGTCTCAGTTTTTACCCCTAGATGGAGGCAGAGGAACAAATCCTACAGATTCCCTTTTTTGCTTAAGTGAAAATATCACAAGTAGTAGATTTCTTCTGGCTTTGACCAAATTCAAGTAATCAATAGAGAAATTATAACCTTTTATTGATCACCAACTTCAACCAGGAATCCAAATATTTACCCTCAAGTAAACTTGTGAGCTCCTAAAACAAAGTATACAAAAATAAATACCTGGTAAAAGATGGATGCATGGTCGGATGTTGCTTATTCATTTATGTAGAACTATGTAGAATAGATGAGAATAGAATAGACTTTATTGTCATTGCGACATGTTACATGCACAACAAAACTCCAGACAGTGTCATTCACTATATTATATTCGGAGTAAACAACACAACGTTATAGTGTGGTTCATGTTCTCATCGCTCCGTTCTGCCGTCCTGAAGGTACCAGTTCAAACAGAGAGAGTTCTGGACCTGACGTGTCCCTGAGTCTGTGAGACAGTGGGAATTGTGCAGCTTTGACTCTCTGGAGAACTTTTTTCTGAGCTGCTGGTCAACCCCATGCCAATGCGGTATGTACGGTGGGAATTTATGCTGCACCGGTACAGAAGGACAGCAGGAGTCTCTGACAGATGTTCCTCTTCAGCATCCTGAGGGAGAAGCAGAGTCTCTGCTGGGAATTTTTGAGAAGTGTTTGTGCTTGTAGCTCCTGAAAAAGCAAGCAGCGTGTTAGTTTCAGATGCGACCTGTTTGAAAGTTTGTTGAAGAATACAGAATAAGCAGGTAGTTGTGCTTTTCTGGGTTTTCCACATCATAACAAAAGCTAAGGATCCACTATTTCACACTTAATTATAATTATCTCACAACCCACATGGTGGTCTGCAAGCCTGAGGCTCTGATCGTAGAGATTCTATGTTCACAAACAGGTGAAGGACAGTGTGTATCACAAGTCAGATGAGGGTTTAGTGATGTAAAGGTAATAATTCAAACAGAGTCTGTCTGAGACAGTTTGATTGACAGATTTAAAAGGACAAATACTCGGAAATGTAAAAAAAAAAAAAGACCCATAGTGACATCACTGTGACAGAAAAAAGTATATAAAATGTTTTCTGTGGTTGATTTGGTTTGTGGTATTTTTCACATATTTTTTTCTTACATTACTTTCTACTACTACATTTGCTGCATTAAATATTCCAACACAAAGTGTCTTTTATTTTGAAAGGACAAAACTTTTTCAGATTTTGAAAAAGGCTCATCTCTCTTTATGTTTCAGTTTTATTTATACCTAAAAAAAAAAAAAAACTTTAGTTCATTCATATTTATCATAGTAGTAAGAAAGAAATGCATATAAATCAGTGTTTTATTTTTCTAAAAGATGAAGTGAGACTCTGTGGCTCCTTGAGCTGACGGCTCTTCAAGTGTTAAAAGTTGCAGACGGTTTCTCTTCTTGTCAGAGGGCCTCTAGGCGGCAGCAGCAGGCTGTAATGTGCAGACACATTTGCCAGTGCAGAGAGAGTGCAAAACGATGCCAGAGTTTTCATGCACTTTGCTTTCAGACTCTCCACTTACAGAAAAACACTTACAGCCTCTCTTTATTTTTTATCACAGCTCTGAGAAATTGCTTTTCTTCGTAAATCTTCATGGCAATGGTGGAAACATGGAAGAGTTCGGTCCATTACGCCCCTGAGCTGTGCCAGGCAGCATGCTGGAATTGCTTTCTGTGCGACAACTGAGTGTGTCTGTCAGGCTGCCGTCTTTGAACGGGTGATTTGTTCACCCTTGAATGTGCTGGCGTGTTCCTGTGAAACAGAGTGTGTGCCATTCTCTTTGATTCTAATGAGGTTCAGGTGTAACATGCAAAAATGATGAATGTGTAGATGACTGAAAACCGCATGTTGACACACACAGTGCAGACCAAAGGAGTCTTGACTCTGTTAAATGCTGCTGCTGCTGTCAGAGTCAAGACTGTAGAGGCCAAAAGCTCTCACTGAGGAGCAGGACGGAGAACCGGTCAGTCAGCAGGGATGGGGTCTGCCAGGTTAGCTGAGAGGAGAATCACAACAGAACTCGTGTAAAACGCGCACTGTCAGCAGGATATTACACGCTAACATTCCTGCGTGCGCTGATTGTTGTTAAAACACCTCGCTCGGAGCAGCTGGAATGTTTGCATGGATGTTGCATAGATTGGAATCGAGGCTGAAAAGGAAAAAAAATATTTTTTCCATCATAAATTTAGATCTATGAAGCTTTTGCAGATTCTGTCAGAGTCATGAAGAGAGGATTGGCTGATAAGCTTTGTAAAGTTGGACTAAAGTAATTATTTACAGTTATGGTTGTGAGTTGCAAAATTATGGAGTGGCATACATGACCAATACACCAGCTTTGAAAATGTAGCAGTTAGATTGTTTTTTTAACTTCATATCAAACGTCGTCTCCGTTGACTTTAAGGTGTTTCTGTGGTGCTCATTCCTGTCAATGAGAATGCATGAAGTCAGATAATGTCTGGTCTTCCATCATCAGTCCAGATCACCTTACAGGTGTTTGATGTGTACGTTTGTGGTAGTTAGAAGTCCTGAAAACCCTTTAGGGCACATGTGTCAAAGTTAAGGCCCGGCCCCCGGGCCTTAACTTTGACACATGTTTGACAATTATATCCGGCCCTCCAGATCATTTTTTTTATTATTATTAACGGCTCTATGTTATCTTGTGCTTATTTCTAACTCTTATCATTTTGACTGAAAATATTTTTAAGGAGAGTGAAATATTAAAAGTTATTTAGGGTTTAAGTTGATTTAATCTGGAATAGCATTCCTGCTCTTTTATTATTCATTTTTAGTTTAAAAAGTTATGCTTTTAAAGCTTTAAAAATTAGCATTGTGCTAGCATTTTGGACTATTTTAGCATTTACTAAGATTTTTTTAGGCTATTTTGAAGTTTAGCTAATATTTCAGCTACTTGCTAGCTGTTTTGGTTAATTAAGGCTTTTCTTTTTAAGTTTTCTTTGGCTGTTTTGGAGTTAGAATAATATTTACACACTAGCTGTTTTGCCGAATTTAGTCTTTTTTCCGTTTTTTAGGCTATTTTGAAGTTTAGCTATTTTTTCCACTAAACACTAGCCGTTTTGGCTAACCTAAATTTTTTTTGTTTGTTTGTTTTTTTAGGCTATTCTGGCATTCAGCTAATATTTTAGCTGGCTATCAGCTTCAGTGTTTTCAGCTATCAATTTCAGCATCTGCAGCTATCAGCACTAGCATCTTTAGCGGCCAAATTCAGCTTACAGCATTCACACTAGCATTATCACAGGTAATGCTATATATCTAGTTCATAATGATGTTAAAAATTCACAGTTTTAAAATGTAGTTTTCGTGTTCAATAAATATTTATCCGGTTCGGCCCGCGACCTAAGGAGTGTTTTGGATTTTAGCTGCTTGTGCGATTGAGTTTACACCCCTGCTGTACAGAATACTCAGACTATTTTCCTTCCTTCACCAAACTTTCATTTTCAGATAGGTAAGAATTTTTTTCTAATTTCCACAGTAACACTTCCTGCTCTATACTCCAGTCATACCACATCATTAAACATGAACCCTTTAGTCCCAGTTCTTACATTCTTTCGACTACAGTAACTCTTCAACGGTTTATGCAATTAATGAAGGTCTATTGGATTCTGAAGGGGAGAAAAGCACTTTTGTTTTGAACACTTTACAGTAGTGAAGTGCTAACGCAATTAATGTAAATCCGGTGATTCTGTGGTGTGAAAAATAGTCTTTGTGCCATTATACAACACTTTACATTAGTAAGGCTTTACATATCGACAAAAAACTGTTTTATCCTCATCAAAATCCGCTGATTTACATTGATTGTGTGAGCGATCAAAAAGTGACAGGATTCTTAAGGTTGTGTTTTATTTAGGTGTTGGCAGTTACAGCTCTATTGTTAGTGTATATGTACCATCAGTGATCGAATGTACCACCAAAGGCAGGGTTTGTTTTTTCGGCTACTTTAAATATTCTTATTGTGCTTAAGGGTGGCTTTCAGTTAAACCTTAGTCACGGGCACCCATACGGGGTTGTAGGTACTGTGGATTTTGTCCGGGCCAATGGAGGGTCGTAGACGGCGCATGTGTGTCTGGAAGTTTGTACGTCCACCTTAAGGGACATCATGAAAAGGGAATGTGTAACTGTTGTGCATGTGGTAACTGTGTCCTAAAGTATTCACGTACACTGTACTTAAGTGCATCTTATGAACATTTTCACTTTTTATGATCACCAAACGTTCTACGACCTTTCTGTTTCATGAGGGTCTACCTGCGTGCCTTGAACATCTATTGGGCTCGGGTTCATATGTGGCGGGTTAAAATATTTAATCTGGCCCGCCAAATTAGAATAAATTTTATTGATAATCCTAACTTTTGTTTTATAGTTAGGTGTCTCCCCATACGGTGCAATATTGAAACATTGACCTCAGAAAGTTCAGAAAGTTATTCTGCATTCATGTTTTTTTAACCCCATATAACCATTTGTATCATATTTGATACATGCAATTTTGAGATCCTTATTGTATTAGCATTAAGAAAAATGTACTTAAAACCCCGTTCTACATCACTTGGTCCATGTTTTCTGTCCTGCAGTGCATTATAATTCCACTAGGGGCAGTAGAAGGGTTTTTCTGTCACAGTTCTGTTTTAAAATATATCAATTTTTAGTCAAAACTGTTATGTCTTTGTCCAAATTCCATGTTATTTCTTTTTCTTATAAGGTGGATTACAAACACACCACACATCTGCTCCTTATCCGGCCCTTCTGTCAAATTTTAGAACCCTCTGTGGCTCACAAATAAAAAAGTTTGTCCACTCCTTCTTTAGACGTTGTACCCAAAAGCCAATTGTGCTTTATTTTGGATCTTAGCAAGAAGAAATGTATTTTAATCCTATATTTAACCGACTGGTTAGCCACGGTTGTTCTACATTAATAGAATTTTCTGGGTTTTCACCAGTGCAAGGGGTTGTTTTATTCTGCAGGCCCAGCGAAATGTCACATTCAATCTGCACAATTTGTTTGTAAAAGGTCATAATTAGCTGGCAGTTTGAAAACAATTATGGCCAAAGTGCAGCAATTTCCCTCAGAAGCAAAACATAAAATTATTCATGGAGGGCTAAACTCGTCGGGGTGGATGCAGAGCACACTTGCCTCTTGGTGCTTTCCCCTTATTTGTGCTTATAGGTCCAGCGTCCAATATTGTCTCAGCGTCAAAATCTAAATGTACCATAGAGAGAGTGGCAGGAATGATTTTTCATTTAGGTAATTCAACACTTCTTCATGTAGGAGCAGCTGAGAATAATTACAGTTTACAAGCTAGGTTGGAGAGAGTTTGGTAATAGAAGGGCACCAAAGCGCTCACTCCAGGGAAATCAAACAGCAGCTGCTGCGACTCAGGAAAGCATAATTGAGTTCCTGTCCTCATACCTGTTCCACTTTGTCTGCTTTTTTAAACATGTGAAAGAATTATCTGGATTGCAACATGTGCTACTGGAAAAGTCACCTTTTTTTTTACGTTGATTGAATTTAAATCTTGCATGACGAGGAACTTTTGCACGGTAAAATAATTTACGTGCAGAGAAAGATTTTAGCAGTGCAGAGCGTGTTAAGTTTGAAGACACTCCAAGCACACAAAAAGACGTTTTATTTCCTCTTTTGCTTTCATGCAGAGGTCAGGCCAGTTTCTGTGGCGCAGCCGTGCTTCTGGTTGAACCATGAAAGAAGATACGGCGAGAGGGCGGCGCAGCGACAACCATGAGCCGTTCCGTGTTTGCTGTCGTCCCAAATGCATTTGTTGTGCGAGCGTCGGAGAGCTGCAGAAGTTGTGTGCTCACACACTGCAAATGGGAGCGCATGCACGTCTGTGTGCAACTTCTTACCTCAGGCCTGAACCCGATGAGTTGCAGGGAGGGTTGGGCATTTATGAAGGAATTCTGTAATTTTCAAAACTGTGGTTTGAGTTTCACTCTCTTTAACAAGCTGGTTTGGGCGCTTATAATGGAAAACGGCTGGGCTGGGGGGGTAGGGGGGTGGGGGTTACCATGAGTTAGAGGGAGAGAAATGGAGGGAGTCTTGGCAGACTCTGGATTCACTTCCCATTCAACAATATGCACTATGCAGTTTTCCCTTTGGGGACATCGTGGGTTATCATTTCTGGAGTATTTAGACAACAGACCACAGGAAGAAGAAAAACTGGAGAAACAGGGAAAAAAAGAGAGTACATAATTCACATGGTAAGTAAAACACATCAAGTCCAATCTGCCTCTGAAACGCAGCATCAGCCTGAATGTCCGTGAGTTCTTTCCAAGAGACTCTCATGAAGTGATTCATGCTCCCAGCATCTACCAGCAGATGCAGATTACACAGATGAGTTCAGATGAAGGCGCAGCAGCAAACCTGTTGACTTATTGATGAGACAAAAGCTTTAGGACAGCATGCTGGTACAGAGGTCAGTAAAAAGACCCAGGTTCACATCTACGCTGGGCCCTTTTTGGGTGGAGTTTGCATCGCCTTTTTTCACTTTCCTTCCTTAGTCCAAAAACATTCATACAGTAATTAGTGTCTTTAAATTTAGATTGTCCTAATTTACTCAATTTCAACAGTCAGGCTGCATGCAAGTACTTTAACTTGAAGAGCACTAGCAGGTCCTTTGCCCAGTGTAATGGATTTGGAGGGGTGGGAAAAAGAAAAAAAATCAGTGCAACGTCCCTACATGGGCGGACGTGGTGCAGCGGTAGTTGATTCCTGATCAGAAGATTGCTGGTTTAATTCCAGGTAATTGTGACTATGACTTATCGTTTATCTTCATTGACTTCAATGCTTTTATCTAATATTTACATCCATTGATCAAAACAGATTATATCTCCAGTTATTTCAGTTTACCAGAAGTCGATTGACTGGTGTAATGCAGGGGTATTAAAGAACTTTAAGGCTCCTATGAAATATTCATGCAAACTGTAAGGTGGATGCAGAGGCGTTTGGATCCATATCCCATAAGTTTAACAGTGACTAAAACAGGCAAGGGCAAAAACAAGGAAGTAGTTACAAGTCAGGCAGGAGTCAAAAAACATGGAGCGAGACAGGGAGGCGAGGAAACTGGCAAAGGTCAAAACAAAAAAGAAAGGAGAAACGGTGAGGATAGCAAGATAAACGCTAAACAATACTTCACAAGGAGGAAAGTCCAAACGGGACATACCGGTAAAAATGGTGAGGCTGATGAGGATAATGAGAAGCAGCTAGTGGAAAAGAGAGCAGTATCTGATGCGATATAGACTGAGGAAGTAGTAGAGGTCAATAGTCTGGAAAGAGCTCCCTCTGGTGGTTGGAGGTGGAACCTCAAGTCTGATGCAGACATTCATGAAAGAAATATTGTTTCTCTGATTTCCTGAGCATGTGAATCTTAGATAAAGAATATTATCCAAGCATCTTAAGCCTGTTTTGGAGTCAGTGTCTCAGATTACTAATAAGTGGTAATAATTGATGTGAGATTAAAGGGTATATCACCCCGTCATCCATCTTTAATTAACTCCTTTTTTTTTTAAATACATTTTAATTAATTATTTTCTAGTACTGGAAATATCAAATTTGATTCAGCTAAAAACACCATCAGAACCGTGTTTTATCATAACACACTGATAGAATAAAGGCTGGGACAAAAACTCCAGCAGATAAAATGTCAGCAAAACAAAAGGTGAACCGTGTGTAGGAAACAATGGGTTTGTTGAACCTTTATTTCCACATCTGGATGCCAGCTAGTCTAATACACTGCAACACATTCATGCACGCACACATGGGCACAGTGCACTGAGCGACCAAGGGGGCCTGTTAAGCTAACAGGAGATATTTAGCCCCCAGACTGGGAAAATAAAAAGTGTAATGTAATGGAGCCAGCTGTAAAAGCAGAGAATGGTACAAAGCAGAGCGTAAAAGGGCACTGCATAATTTATTGTGAATGTAACTCAACCTACGATTGGATAGATTCGGGGTCAGCAGCTTTTCCACTGGTGATCAGGGAAAGCTATAGGATTCTGCAACAACAGCAACACAATGAGCTACAAAAAAAAACAGGACTTCAGTTTAAAAATAGAAAAAATATATTCATATTTATATTGAGTTTATATTTCATTTCTGTATTTGTATTAAAAGTTTATGATTCCTATATAAATAACTAAGTGCCTTCTTACAGCCTTTCCTGCAAGTCTGTACAGGAACTATTTCAGAAATGTCATCTCCATTTAATGAAAAATGCATGAAATCTGACGGCGTAACTGAAACTCACAGTCAGAAGGAGAGCTGGAACATGTTTGGCCCATGAATCCACCCGTCCATTAACCCTTTCATCTTCAGAACCTGCTGAATCCCTTTTGAGGTTGCTGGAGCCTATCCCAGATCAGGTTACCAGTCCGTTGAAGGGCTTCACAACTACAACCTTGTTTAATCTCGCTTTCTCCACAAACTTCAAAGCAAACCATTTATCTTTACCCTTATACGGGGAAGCTGTAAAGTCCTCTGATGACAATTCTGTTTTTTGATTTTTTTTATGTATTTGTGGCATTGTTCTTAAGAAAAAGAATGTACAAAACCCCTCATCAGATAGTTATCATAATCAAATAGGGGGGATCAGGGGTGGAGTTACTCAGCTCAGCTCCAAAACCCACGCTCCCTTAGAGGAGATTTTGGAAACAGAGGCTTCAGATCAACATGAAAACGGCTTTTAAAAGGGTTCATACCATGATTTTCTTCAGCCTTTCAGAGTAAACTATATCCATATATATGATCATATATGACCTTTGGAACACTAAAAAACAAATTGTTTATAATATGAGTCATTTTTGTGACTCGTTTTAATACCCGGATGTAAAACAACTCAATTTCTGAGATTCCGCCTTTCTCTCCTTGTTGGTCCCGCCCATTTCACGACGTCATCGTTGAATGTCGTTTATAATCAAAACTATAAGAAAGATGGTTGTGCTGCAGTCTGCAAAATTTGTCTGGATTTTTCCGTTTTTCAAACGTTTTATTTTACTGATGGATTTTGAGCGTCTGTATGAAGGCCAGGTTCACTTTACACCGCTGGTTTGAGGAATCCTGCATGACGGTTACTGAGACAGGTACACGCTAAAAAAACAAGTCGATGAAATCAATGTGGATCACATTAAAAGTTGTTTAATTGAGCATGAATGCATCCGACCACATTTAAACGAGTTTCCGTATGCTTGTTGTAGTGTGGGGGCGGAGCTTGCAGCACAGACTCTTCCTGGACGGAGCTGTTGGCACTGATGTTATGTCAGCGCGTTTCCAACCGCTGGTTTTCATGGGTATGGGAGAGGCAGCTCCAAACAGTGCAGGTTTTTAAATGATTACTCTTATAAGCATGAAAGGATCAAAATGCAGTTTTGGGGTTCTTTATAGTCAAGAATGACCAGGAAAATAAATTTAAAACCTCAAAAAGTAGAATTTTCATTGTAGGGCCCCTTTAAGACATTTAGGTTGTGACATTTTGGTTAAAAATGTAATATTCATAATTTAAACACTACTGGGAATGCTTTTTTTAAAAAATAAACAAAAAATTGTCTTTAATAAACTCATTGCTGCACATTACAGGGAACCTCTCGAACTCTCCAGTCTTAAAGAGGGTGCCCAAATCCAGGTCTTCAGGGCCGGCCTCCTGCTGGTTTTCCAGAAACCTTACCTTATCTGCTGCTGATTACCTGGATCAGGTGAGTTTGGCTAATAAAGAGCTTCATTAGTAAGTCGGTTGGAAAACATGTAGTGCACTGGCCCTCGAGGCCTGGATTTGGGCACCCCTGCTCTAAAGCCTCCAGGTGGAACCCAAAACTAAACAAGCGATTCCTATTGCTCCAACATCCAGTTGTATATATAGTATATTTTAGGACTGTGGAAGGAAGCTGGAGTGCCCAGAGAAACCTCACCCATGGATGAGGAGAACGTGCAAACTCCACACAGAAAGGACCCAGCTGGGATTTGAACCAGGACCTTTTCAGTGTAAGACAAGAGTGTTGATCACTATTCCACAATGCATCCCCACATGTTTGGTCCATCTGACTAAACCTTAAAATAAAGACTACGTTTCCACAAAATTGTAGAGAAGTCTGCAAACTTAAAAGTATTCACATTTCTTGCAAAAACATTTTATTTTAGTAGTAAAACAAGAGAATGCCACATTTGATCATTCACGAATCATGAAGTCAGTCTTTTAACAGTGTGGGCGATGGGAAGCAGCTCTGGCAGGATGCAGGGATCTGACATGCCAGCGTCTGCGTGGTGGCTGGAACGTGCAGCGCTCCTGTGAGGATGGAGTTTGCGGCTTTCTGACGAGCTGTTTTCTACATTTCCCTTTTACTTTGTTCAGAGAAGTTACGTTGAATACAAGTTTTTATAAAATGTGCATTATTCGAATCTTCTCACTGAACGCTAACGAAAAGCAAAGAAGGTTTAACGAATAACCAACAGCAACTTTACACTGCTGCAGTCATGAACTCGTCCCCCTTTCCCTTCTCATTCAGCTTTAATTCTTAAGGTGTCCAACTTTACTTTTTTGCATACGTTCATCCACATTTAATTCATCTGTTACTTATTTTGCTGCTTTTCTATTAATGGGATAAACTGCAAGATTTATTTATTTTTTTATTGTGAGATGATGCTGATCTAAAACACACAAAACAGAAATTGGAGAAACCCATTGTTTCGACCCAAAGACATGAGATATTCTGTCTCAGAAGCTCCAGGAGACACCAAAGAACACAGAGTAGAGATGATTTGCATTGAATAAAGGAAGAACATGCATAAACAAACAAAACAATTTGTACATAAAGTGTATTATTCTGTTGGTTTTTGAAGGTTTGTGTTCTTGTAAATGTTGCTGCGGGTAAGTATCTGAATCCTAAGATAAGAAAGGGGAAGGTGATGCGCAGAATGCAATTGTTTGTAGCTGAAAATGTCTTCTTTAAAAAATGTAATTCTTCTCTTCTCTTTGAGTCAGGGGAAATGCAGAAACATATGGAGCTATTTTGGGAACAATATAATTTAAATCTAAATAAAACAATTAGAAAAAAATGTTTGTGTTTGGACCAAAAAATTTAAAATGTCCAAAACTTAAAATAAATTTGATAATTTTCAGCTTCAGATGTTCTATTTTTGAGGTTTCAAAACTCAAAATTTCCATTTCAAAACTTTTTTTTCCTTTTCAAATCTGAAAATTGAACACATGGTTTGTACACGACAAAACTCTGCTTTTTACACCCGTCTTGGGACAACTTCAGATTATGATAGTACAGAATAAACGCCCATTTTCTGACTGTAATTATCACAGTTCTCAGTGACAGTGAATGCACCGGGACTGAAGATACCACCCTCATCCACTTTTATTGGTCCTTCATGTTACCTCCACCCCAACGCGTCACAACAGCGCCAAAAGTTTTGAAACTGAAATTTTCTGTTTCAAAAATGTAAAAAAAAAGAGGTAAAAAGGAAAAAAAACAGACTTTTGAAATTGAAGTTTTGAGTTTTGAAACCCAAAAAACAGAACATTTGTAGATAAAAATAATTACGTTTATTTTAGAATAGCAAAACGTTTTGGACATTTTACATTTTTTTTGAGCAAACACCAATTTTTTTTTCAAAATGTTTTATTTGGGTTTAAAATATTTATTTGTGTGGCTCCATAGAAACATACACGAAAAATCTATCTTTGATCTGAACAAGACTTCTATAAGGACGTAAAGGCAGAATGTTTGGTTACAAACAAGTTCCAGAATGCAAGTCAGGGAGAGCAGCCCAAAATGAAAGAATCAAAAACTGTAGCAGGGTCAGAACTCAAGAAAAAGCTCAGTCTGACTGCTGGATGTTACTGTCTGGCATAATGATACACGTGAATGTATCAATGACATGTGAAAGCCATAAAGCATGACAGCAGTTTCAAACTTTTAATGGGGCAAATTGAGAGGGGTGCCTGGTCCAGATGCCTTCTGGACACCTCCTCAGAGGCCCCGGGGAAGACCCAGGACACGCTGGAGAGACTATGCTTCTATACTGACCAGGGAATGCTTTGGGTTTCCCCCCAGAGGAACTGGAGGAAGTGGACAGGGACAAGAAAGTCTGAACATCTTTGCTTAGACTGCTGCCCCTGTGGTCCCGGATGAGTGGAAGAAAATTGACGGATGTCTTACTCTTCTTATTTTTCTAAATCCTTATGGCTTCACCTTTAGAAGTTTTAATAATTCCAAGAAAGAAACAAGCAGATTACTGTTGTTTTAGTGTTTTTCAGCAGTAGTGATCAAATTGATCACTAATGTTATTGGTAATTGAAAAGGCCGTCAGTTTCTCTGCGTCTTCAGTGAAGGGAGCCTTTTATTCATGTAGAATCACATCAAACAAAAGTGAACATCCTCAGTTATCTAGTTTAAAAACATGGCATGTTTGCTTGTTTAAATCATGAGTATGTGGGATTCTTTCCAGACAGCGTCCTTCAATACCCCCTAAAATATGCTTTAGATTTTACGCTTTTTAAAAAATTTTATGCCAGATCATTTCCCTTATTTTGAGAGTTTTGGCACTTAATTATTTCAATAAGATATTGAGGCTTGTTACTAAGATTTTATTACCTATTATGAGTAAAAACAAACTAGAATCCCAATAGTTACAACAGTAACATTATCTTCATTCAAGCCTTTGACATTTGCCAAGATCAATGCAGGAGTTTTGCCTTAATTCAAGAATTTAAAGTAAATTATCATGCATAGTGAGAAAAGAATAGTGCGAACAACAGTTCACTATTCTTTTCAAATAATAGAAAAGTACTTTTGTTTTTAGAAGAAATATTTGACTGGTTTCAAGAAACAGATCCCTAGTGGATAGTATAATGTCGAGATAACTTTACCAGCAAAATCTTAATGAAAGAATATTTTTGAACATTTTGAAAAAATTAATCGAACAAATATTTATAAAAAAAAAACACTAATTTGAAGGTATTTGTGGTTCCTGTGAGGTTAGATATTTTTACTTGTTTTAAAAAGTCTTGACAAACCAAATTTTCTTATTCTGATGGCAGATATATATTTTTTTATTTTAAGCAATATTTACCTTATTTTTGTGCATGTTTTCTTGTTTTTTAAAGCAGACTTTTTGCAGTGAAGTCTTTCATATATCAGAACAGAGCTGTGAGAGAAAAAGTCTGAAGAAATATTCACCAGATTTGCAGTACTTTGACATTTCACACCAAACCTCTTCCAACTGTAGGTGGTGGACGTGCACAAGTGAGTAGCGACGGCACATTCTTGAAGGTGCGTAGCATGCCCGGTGTGAGCACAGCTTAAGTTGTCCAGAGCGATGGACTGATGAACTGTTTAAGGATGCACCACACCTTAGCACTAGTGCAAACAAGATAGGCTCCAGCATCCCCCTGAAGAGGTAAAAGCAAAACTATAAGGTGGATGGATGGAGATTTTGCAAGATTTTATTAAAAAAAAATAATTTTGTAAGAAAAGAACAATCTTGCACAATTCAATCGAATTTACAGCCAGAACATTTCCCACCATGCTTTGCAAACAGCCCCCTCCCAATTAAAGACAAGCATTAGGAAACTCTGGACAAGCAGAGTTTCCTAATGCTTGTCCACCTGTAAATCAGAGTTATCAGGCGGACCTAACAGGCCGTATTTATTGGCTGTCGGTGTACACACAGCTCCACAGAATTCCCTCTGGAACGCTGCAGGTTTGACTTACAACCTGCACATATGCTTCACAAAGGTGCACTCATGGAGGCAAAGTTACACACTTGTCCCCATGCAGGCTGCCAATCATTTTCATATTGTTTGCCATTCCTGCAAAATATAATAAATGGAGTTACATGCCTCTCTCTGGCCTGTAGAGAAGGTAACATTCTCTTGTAACATTGCATTCGAGTATTCTTAATCATTTTGAATTACGGAGAAGTTTGGAGCAATTTAACTGAAACCTGTGCCCCCCCACCCACCTCTCATAGAGCTTTTTGTATCATTTATTCTGAGAAGTAAAGAACAAAATCTGTATTTTCTGAGTCACACTATCAGTTCACATTCCAGCAAAATGAAAAACAAATTGTTCCTTTGGAAAATGATGACATTTGAGGAGATAAGCTCCATGACTCACCCACACATTTTCAGTCTTCACATTAATCATTAAATATTACATTTTACTGATTTTTTTTAGATATGTTAAGTTAGAGGCAGATGTTCATTTCAGCATCTGTTGAGATAAGTTTGACCTGAAGCAGAGGTGCACAGATTTAGAGGAACTTCTAAGTAGCGAATGCTGTTCCTCCATGATTAAACTGTAGAAAAACTTTAAAAATGAGATTTCTTAGTGTTGGACAGGTGGTTGTGTTCTAGAAATGAGAACATCAATACTTTCATGAGTCCACTGAAGCATTGTTAATATGTCCAATTAAAAGGATTTTAACAATCTTCTAACTAATATTCAAAAGATATCTTTGGTGTCACATCTACATTGCTTTCAAACAATATTAGACTTTAACTGGTTGACTTGGTTAAACCTGAGAATTTATAGTTTTTGCTGCCATTGTGGTTGAAGTCTGAGCGGCTGGATTCCCACTGACACATGTGTGATTTGGCATAACAACTGGTTTTTTAGAGGAATGTTAGAGTGTTATTAAAGGAATAAACACAACTCTTTCCAAGCGTTCCACCTCGTTCCTTCTCAATAATTTACTGTTGCACCTTTTACTTTTTTCCATCAACCGAGCCAAATAAACAGGAGAAAGTTGATCAGCAGAGTCTAAAGCTTCTAAACTCTTTCTGGAATTTGTTATTACCATTTTCACCTTCTTTTCAGTTGATTAAAACTTGGTCATTTGTTTGGTACGAATGTTGTTTGCAAGATGGGATGAAGAAATTTGGTCTGGAGTCAAATTTTAAACTGCATTCATCATAGACAGTTGGTATGTGAGCTCTTTTATTTGATATGCCAAGTTTTAGGAGAATAAAACTGACTGAATGCTGCCTCTTTCATGAACTAATAAGAACAGTATTGCTCCTCCTACCACACCACCCCAGCAATCTGCAGAGAGCAGTGAAGTCTCCTGTGTGGTCGCTCAACCAGGCAGCCACGACTTCCACAGAAGAGATTCAGACAGAGGTCACACACAGTTCATTGTCAAATGTCAAATACGATCTGTCCTCTGATACTGAGGATTGTTGTAAAGATGTGGAGAAATGATCCATCTCATATCTGCGTAGGATGGTGTTAAAGTCTCCACTGGGTGGTCAGGAAACTCCCTCTGGAAATATCTGATAACCAGGCAGAAACCCTGCATCAGATCTTGGTATTTCATCACCTCCTACATCAAAGTAACAGGTTTCCTCTTCAAGAGGGGGTTAATTACACTGCCTGTAACTCTTGGATTGTTAATTCCGTCCATTGATTCCTTTTGCATAACTGTCTCCTCCTGTTCGGATCAGAGGGTTCTGTTGGAGTGTGCTGTTATCTGAAGATGCTGCAGACAGAAGTCAGTGATAGTAAACTTTAGCAGTTTAGCTTGAAGCAGCATCTCAAAAAAAAAAAAAAAAAGTTGTTTCGACATGTGGAACCTCGGTACGATGGTCTGTATGGTTTTATTGTCCATTTCAGGATATCTCTAAAGTCCTACAGTTTTTCACCACTCATGTCTTAAGCTACTTTCACCAGAAAGTGATTTTCATGTCAAATTCATGAATGTTGCCTTTATATCAGCACATGTCAAATCTGCTGCTCGACCCTTGTCCAAAAATGTATTTTAAACTACTTACTACTACTACTACTACTAATACAGTGTCATCTGTTTATCTCATTAACAATGCATGGAAAACATGGATAATGTTTAGAGATCAGGTTTACTTATATGAAGAGTTCTGAAAAGTTATCTCCATTTCTGGGTTCAGGAGATCATTCAGAGACTCTCCCAGTACAGTGAGGTTCACCATCTACTGCAGGAGCTCCATCTTAATGACGGACGCTCTCAGCGGTACTTCTGTCACTCTGTGGTCCAGTTTGAAGACTTGGAAGAAGGGTAAAAATAAAAATAATAATTAAATTAGAGGAACTTTTTATATTGTCTCCATACAAATAAGAAAAATATAAAGTTCATGAAAAACACTACTGGTCATACTTTGTAAAAGATTTATTAAAGAACACTGGGGTATTGCTTAATATAAAGAGTTTTATTTTTTAATTCATAACAAAAGACTGTACCACAGTGACTGCGTACTTTATGGCAAGTGTAGGCTCTAACGGACGAATTAAAATAACAATATTAATGATACATTTATTTAACAATTTCATAGTAAATATATTTGTCTCTTTTAACCTGTTCTGGAATAAAACAATTAAATATGCCATGAAATATTTAAAAATACTTTTTAATAGATATTTTGATATTTGAATGCCACATATATTTAAACATTTTATTTATTGATTCACACTTTTATTTTTTTATGCAAATTTTTAATAACCAATGAAACATTTATTTATTAACTTAATGGTTTGTGTATTTTTCAAGTTGGCTCACTTAGTCCTCCATATTAAGAACTCTGAGTAAATAATTAAATATAACAGTTATACAATATCAACTCATATTGAAAGAAAAATGACATCAAATGATGAATAAAATAGAGATATCTTTAGTATTCCTTGTTTTCATCATTTACACACCAATCATTTTTTCCTTAACATTTTACTAAGTTGTAATTTTCTCAATTTTCCAAAATCTACTGTTTATCTTTCCTTCTGACAGACTTTTTTACTTCTTTTACTGGGTGTTTACTCAAAGATCCAGTTGTAGGGGTTGGTGATTTGATTATCAGAATCGACTCCAAAATCATAAGTTGAAGTGTCTTTGGTTAAAGTTAAAGTGTTTTAAGTTACTATCATTGTTTTGGTTTAAGCAGCACAGCAATCAGAAGCTCCCCAATCAGAATGCAACCAGGGAAAAGGAGCAGCAGTGTCTTTCAGTCCTAACAGGTCGAACAGTTCTCATCACGACTGGAACATTTACGAGAGCCGCTGACCTCTGGGCTGTTAACCAAAGTAGCTCCCAGATGCTTCTTCCACATTACTGAAAATGGAATGTTCCCACTAATTGAGCAGTTTGCTTGAATCCATATAAAAGAACAATATTAGTCATTTTCAACATTTTTTTGGGGTTTTATTTGTTGCATTGCGACAAAGAGAACATTTTAAGTTGGTATTTTTTAAACCAAATAACCCTTACCAAAACCAAGTATACTCAAGTTTGTTGTATACTTTTTTCTTACTAAAATTATACTTTTTATTTTACTTTTTAGGTACTTATTAGAGATAAACTTTACAAGTTCTCAGGTTCAGGTTAAGTATACTAGGATTATACTATAAGTCTTAATATTTTTTCCTATATGTGTCACTGTCCATAAATGTTTTCTTACACAACATGTTGTAGATGTATTTTGTGGATATTTCATCTACAATAAGCAAACCTTAAATGCTATATTAGATATACTTCAACGTGTATCAAAAACGTAGAGTAAACTTAGAGTTATTATTATTTAACTTTTTTAAAAACTAAAAGTGGGCTAATTTAGTCCCAAGAAGTACACTTTTTAGTAAACTGACAGTATACTTTTTAAGAGTACTTATTTCGGGAAACATACTTTTTTATAATTAAGTATATTTTAAAACATATACTTGAAGTATACTTATTTCTGGTAAGGGGAGTCCCTCAAGCCTTAGGCTGTTTCTTTGAGAATGAAGTCATTGTAAATGAATTGAGATTTAAAGCATGAAATAAAATAACTGAAGCAAAATGAAACAGGAGAAGTAAAGTGAAGGAGTCCCAGAGCGAGATAGTGTAAGATCCGCGCCTGCTGCTTTTTTACTGGAAGGACATTTCGCAGCAGTGAAAGCTGTTTGTGCAGAACGTGTCAACTTGTGGTCCGTGTGGGCTTTTAGTTTGACTTTTCTTTATTGAAACTGGATAGGAAGCAGAGGCATTCCCATCCTATGTGGTCTGTATCTCTCAACACGGACAAGGAGACAGAAGTGTGTTCCTGGGTATGTTTCTGCATCTGTTCTCATTAGAGTTTGTGTACGCTTAAGGATGGACTGCAGACATCTTTGTCTCATTCGTGCAATAGTTTGCAGTGTCTAATGGGTAGAAGGAAAGAAAAACTCAAAGAAATACTGCATGTTGATGAAGATTTGTAACAAAGCCAAAAAGAAAATCTGCTTTTAAATCATATCAGGTTTGTTGGACGAATCTGTAGTTATCCAAACATTACATTAGATCTCATTCTGAGACAGGAGGGCAGAACAGGCATCGTTTAAAAAAAAATTTGTTATGAGCAAATGTTATGACAACCATATCATTTTTCACATACTTTTAATACCACAGAAAGTCTTGAATAATCTGTCTCAGGACATATAATTTTTGATAAACTACCAGCATTTACAAGACGTTGACCTTTCCCTTTGCAGTGCCTCTTTCCGTCTTTCCTCTACTCTGATTTTTTTATTTACTTCGGCATTCTTCACAATTTTTCTGAGTTGGACCTTTGTTTCTTTAAATCCCTATTATTCTTGAAAATCTTTTTTTAAATCTAGTCTTTCAGTTTCAGTTTCATTTTATTAATATATTTTTAAACTATCTAGAGTCTCTAAAGCCCTAGAAAAGTATTTTTATGACAAAAATTGATGCTAAAAAAGGCAAATGTTTTGGAAATAAACTACAAATCTCACCACAAAGATTTTAAAATAAGATATTATATAATCAGTTCTTAAGTGATTTACTTTTATCAGTCCCACTAATCACCTTTTGATTGAAGCAATCCCAGTGATCTTTTAAAATATGATTTTGTTGTTTTAAGACAAAATCAAAATCCTGCATCGTTTTCTAGGACATAGTTTCTGCAGAGCGGCAGATGTTATTAGAACTTCATCTCTGAGATGTAGGAGGGACTGTTAGCAAGGAGTAAGCTTTAATTTATTTCCCATCATCCCTTACAGCCCTTCATGCCCCCAACCTAACATTAGTGGTGCAAAAAATGTTGAGTAAAACTGAAGCTATCCAGTTTTGATTCAAATCTCAGCTCGGACATGGTTTTAGTTGACAAGTAGAATGGAGCGGAGCAGGGAGCTTGTGGTCCGCCACTGTCGTTTTACATAACAATTAAAAGGTTTTTCCAACAACACTTTTTCATCTGCTCCTGACTCACAACGATTTGATTAAAAAAATGCTCAGAAACACAAATAAATCTAAATTTTCCTAATATATGTCCTCAATCATCAAACAAATGCTGGAATACATATAAAAAAAACAACAACACAACATTCCTTGGAGTGGGTCTTTAACAACTTCATTAGTCCATATAGAATATATATACAGTTTAATAGAGGAGGAAACAAAGACTGCCATAACAGAAGAAATGAGAAAAACAAGTTTAGTTTCAGTGAGCTGGTTGTTTAACTTTCGAGTTACATCACAAAAACACAATTTACACAATGTATCTGGTTTCATAAATATTTGTTATTTCCTGCAGGGCCACAAAGAGACGAGGATCCACAGAGGAACCAAGGACATCTGTCTCCCCTCCTCAGAGGAAAACACACATGGCAGAACTAGTTGATAGTTTTTTTTTAAGATATAGGAGAAAGAGGTCAAACCTTGTTTCCATGATAGCAGAGGACGTCATGTCGTATCGTAGTTTGGTGGAATCCATTTTGATCCTGGTTCTTACATGCAGTAGAAGACAAATGAATACGTTCTCCCATGTTGCAACACTCAGGCAGCATCAATTTTCCTTGTACTTGAGCTGTGAGGATGTTAAAACATCTCACAAAATTTACAAAAGAACTTTGAATTAAGATTAAATAGCTGATAACAAACCTTACATGCTCCATTGTATTTGTTCTGTAAAGCATTGAATATGTGTGGAATTGTGATGATTTTGTTCTTGAATTACATGCTCTTTTACCCTTTAAAGTTGTTTTTATTTTACTGTTTACCGCCATGTTTATGTTAAAAGTATTAAATACGCTGCTTTACTCTTTAGTGCTAAAATGAAAAATGATTTATATTTTATTATTTTATTATGGAACACCTGTAACTTATATTTTCTAATATGCAGAATTCAGATTTGAACATGAACACCACAAAGGATTTCTAGTTATTCAGTTCATTTCCACAAAACATCATTCAGTGGAATCACTAGTGCTAACTAGACAAAGACAAACACAACTGGATCAGTGTTGAGCTTCACAGTCGCTATTTTTATTCTGAAAGGCATGGACAGCTCAGAACTGCCTCTCAGGACAACTAAGAGCTTCACAGTATAAACATCAACTAAAATGGGTAGCATAACGTTTTATGAGCTCTAACTTATGGCACAATGCTCTTAGACATTGCTTAAAAATGATATAGTGTGGGACTATCTAGTGCCAAGGATATTAAAGGCAGTTCAGACACCATGCTTACTACTTTTTTTGTTTTTAAAATTTCGAAAATGATGTCATTGATGTCATCAACTGAAAAAGACTATTAATCTACCGTGTTTTGATAATGAAGACTGATGAATTAAAAATTCAGATATAGCCAAAGTTTTCCTAGCTGACTTGGTTAGCGGAAAACCTACTTACTAGCTAACTGGGTTAGCAGAAAAACTAGCTTGGAAAGCTAGCTAGGAAAACCTAGCTAACTTTTCCCACTTAGGCTAAGGGTTGAAAAACTGTTGTAATGGCTAAAGGAAGCCATCATTTGTGTGTCTAATGCTCAAAAATGTGCTCTTTCTGCCAACTAGAACCCAGTAACTCAGATTTAACCAGCCAGACCGAAACAATGGTCTCCTGTCAGCCTGATCAAACACTGGAAAGAAAACACTGTCTGTGCTTTCAGGCCACACGGCCAGCCTCAGCCTCATCTCAGACAGCTGGCATGCACACACAAACACACACATCAAAAGACATTCAAGCTTATGTATAAAGTTATTGATTATATCAACAATCTGAGGATCTTTTTCTTTTTCAAAGACAGAGTAACACATTGTTTTTCCAATGAGTTTGCGTTTTAAGGTGGCTTCACAACCACAGACTCATTCTTTTCACTGTTTATATATATATATATATATATATATTTAACGTAGTGATTTGTTATAGGAACCATTGAGGAGTGGGCTTTTTGCTTAAACTAGAGGTCTTTCACAGTAATCAAGTTTTGATCTTGTGTAAAAGTGTTCCCAGTGGTCTTTTAATTATGATTATGCAGATTTTTTCCAAAATCAAAAAACCTGTGACAGTTTCTGGGTCCTTTGTTTTTGCAAAGAAGCAGGAGTTAATTTGAAATTCACCTCCAAGTTGAGGCCGGGAACGTTGGTTTGGTAGTAGGTCTCTGTTTATTTCCCATGATCTCTTTGTTTACACTCTCTCCCACAAGCTTACAGCCCCTCACAACCCCAAGCTAACATTAGTGGGACGATAAATCTTATAAACAACATGAGCAATATTGGAGCTATCCAGTCGTACAGTTTTGAGCCAGATGTCAGCTCATTTGTCTGCAAGTGTATGTGTTTGAATGGTGCAGAGCAGTCAAACTTTGTTTCTGTCACAACTGAGAGCTTTTCCAAATGCCAGTGCTTCATCTGCTCCAGATTCACCATGGTGTCAATAAAAAAATACTCATAAATGTAGCTTTAAGCCTAAATTATTTTATAAATTTCCTCCATCATGAGAAAAATGTAACAAGAACATGTTAAAAACCCAAAAATGCTGTTTTCATTGGAGTGTCTTTAATGCTCGGCATTTTACCGTTAGTATATGCAGTATATGTCTGAGTGCATTTGCTCCACCTGCAGAATGCCCGGGAACTCCCTGCTCGCTGTCTGACTCCACTTCCTGCATTTCTGATTAACTATTTTTTGAGTCATGACTAAAAGCATAAGCACAACGATACAAGCAGGTGAAATAGTTCTCTGCGAAGTGGCTGAGTAATACCTTAACGATTGTATAAGAGGTTCAGTTCCCCAGGAGAAGCTCTGAGCAGATCTACTACACCTCCACAATGAGATGAGTCAGCAGGAGTGGCTTGACCATCTCTGTGGAATGACTCAGACTGTGTGGGACACATTTGTCCATCCATTTTTTTTTCCACTCATCCGGTACTGGGTCACAGGGGCAGCAGTCCAAACAAAAATCCTTCCCTCTTCCTGACCGCTTCCTCCAGCTCCTCTTGAGGTACCCCGAGGTTTTCCTAGGGAAGCTCTCCAGCGCTTTCTTAGAGATAGGGTGAGGAGTTCGGTCATCCGGAGGGAGCTGCTTCTTCTCCACGTTGAGAGAAGACAGTTGAAGTGACTCAAACATCTGGTCCTGATGCCTCCTACATGCCTCCCTGGGGAGGTGTTCAGGGAATGTCCCACTGGGAGGAGGCCTCTGGGACACATTTGTACTTTGTCAAAATGATTCAAGATGAGTGAAATCCTGGCATACTATTTCTCCCTGTGGGTCAGTGCTTCCCAACTCTGGTCCTGCAGATCTACTACTCCGCTTGTTTTCCAGTTCTTCCTTCACTCCTTGCTGCTGATTGCCTAACTCAAGTGTTTCTACTTCTCGACTGACTAACACACCTGGTCTAGGTAATCAGTCCAGGAAGAGCTGGATCAAAGATGCTGTAGATCTGACCCGACCAAGCTGAACTTTATCCAATTCACGCTTTGAATAATAACATTTTTAGGAATGTCATTTTAAGCTTAATATTCTTCACATGCCTTCCATCATCTAAACAATGTCACTTTCAAAACAAAATTTTCATCAGAGTGGATCTTGAAGTTCTGCTTTTCAACTACTTGTCTTGAGGAAAACATCTGACTTGAATAATTTCAGCTCCACACTCTCAAGTGCGTAAACTAAGAAATAGTCATGAGCTCAACCAATTAAATTGTAGTCTATGTGCCTGATGCACAAAAATCCTAAATAAATTGCATGTATCCACATATACATTTCACATGCAATTTAGTTAGGATTTTTCCCACAGGGAAAAATCAAAGTAACTGAATGAGGATTTAGCGTGTGCTCTGGACTGTGCATGTTAAGTCTATGCATTGTAGAGAAAAGAATGAGTCCAAGAAATGCGGTGCTGGTGCAACAAAGGGCATTGTGTGCGTGGTCATTGCAGCACACACTCTGCAGCTAGCTGGATCTGCACTGATGATGGGCAAAAATCCCCTCATGGGAAGGATCAGAGATAGGATGGAAGTGACGACTCCCTCTGCTTCTCCAGAGCGCAGCAGCAGGAGCCTGAGAGTGAGAAGAGTGCTGGAAAGATGACGGACACGAGCCAACAGTGCACAAGAGGAAGCTGGAAATGTCACACAGAAAGCTCCCCCAATTGGTTTCGGGTCCCCCAGCTGGGACTTGAACCAGGGCCTTCCTGCTGTGAGGCAAGAGCGCCAACCGCAAAGTATCATTAATTCATTATTCAAATGGTCAATCTAAAACTGGTGTGAGTAACAGGGGAAACTTAAAAAACAGAACAAGAAAAGAAAAAAAGAAATAAAACTAACAATCCCAAGGACACAATTCTCATAGTTTCTTTGAGGGGCATATATCTATGAATAAAGTGGTAAAAGCTTTGATCAGGAAATCCTCATTTAAGTTTTGTTGGTGTGTCAAACATTTTTTGAAGGGCTATATCTGGTGCAGTTGCTTTTTCATTTTTATCCACGAGTAACATTTTGCTAGGCAAATGTTCGTCACCGTTCCACTTTAATTTACCCACTACATTAATCTATCACATAACGAACCCCACTGTATGTTATTATCTAGAGTTGTGCACTCTTTGCTTATTTCAAGTAATGCTTTGCACAGGCTTGGGGTAGCTTATCTCCTGTATTAATCCAGTGTTGATCCACTGTGGCTCTGCCTGGAAGCTGTAGTCCAGTCAGGAATTCAGAGTTGTGACAAGGTTTATGTTGGCTGAACTGCCTGAAACTGAAGCAGAGCGTTGCAAAGCAGTCAAATAAATCATCTTAATAGAGGGATGGTGCAGGGAAAGACAAACAAACAGACTTTTACAAAATTGTGTTTCCAGCCATCATTTTTCTCTGTCTGGTGAGCCACAATGAGAGAGGCACCGAGAGTGGCTCAAACACGCACAAACACACAGAAGAAGTGGCCACAAATACCTACTACACACCAGATTTTCTTTAAGTGAATTTATTGTAAAGACTTTAGTTGAAGATTACATTCCTAAGTGTCATTATGTGGCCAGAAGTTACATTCACAACCACAAGCTGTAGAACTGCAAAACAGCCAATTTTCTATAGGATGATATTTTTTCAAATAACAATTATCAAAAAGGGGTCAGAGGGAAACAATGAGTAACTGACCCAAAGCAAAGAGTGAGAAAACTCAGTATCTCATCCAAGTTTGTAACATTCCCACTGCTGCCTCTGGTTTAGGACAGAATTAGGATGGCAAAAAAAAGTAAAAACCTCAATTCAGCAACGGACATTTGTGAACAGGGCTGACCTTTGAAACATGAAAAACAGAAGGGTGGACCCACAGCGGTTTTGCCATTCTCAACCTAACAGCCTCGGGACTAAAAACTTTAGGGATGGGGAAAAGGACCGACACTTGGATAAATGAGGCCCTTCATTGACAAGAAAGGTCAAATGTGAATTATTTCCCCTACGACTTCTCCCTACCCCTACATTTGCTTTCCAAGCGAAAAGTTATGGAAAATAGAATCTTCAAATTCGGACGACACAACCCCTTAATCTATGTTAGCTTCCAGCACTCAAACAATACATATCATCGGTTTTGTAACTTCAAAAAGTCCTGCTAAAGAAAAAAATCATTACTTGCATTTAAATGTGAACTTCTGTGCAATATATGTGATATTACCCATTTGCTGAAGTAAAAACCTAATAAATATGAGCATTTTACAAATCCACTGTGTTTTATAAGTCGTGTTGTACAATTCATAAAAAAATAAATAAAAACATTTACATACATTTTTCATGAATTACCGGGTCAATTTCAGTTCTGGGTCATGAACAAACACATGCTTTCAGCTCTCTTGATCCTCATTGCAAAAACAAAAAGTAGCAATTCTCCAACATAGAGAGCTGAACATGGCCCTGAAGAAAAACCAGAACACAGTGGACTTCTCTGATATTAGAAAAGCACTCAAGTCATCCAAGCTAAGCTAACTCCACTAATGCACCTCTAAGCTAGGTTAGCACCTCTGATGGAGATCATGGAAGAGATCCGACGAGACAGAGCACGAAATGAACGAGATAATCGGCTTAACCTCATAAATATCTGATCAAAAGTTACGTATCATTAGTTAATGATAAAGGAAATGGGTAGGTTAGGTAGAGGCGAGATTATATAGGTTTGCTTCCTCCCAGTCCTTTTCAAGCAATCTATAATTTGATGCCTAGTTATCCCATGTCTGACAAATCTTTGGACAGTTGTAAATGTCTGTTTATTGTATTGCATTATTCTTTCTTTCTTTGATTGCTTGAAATAAACCATTTCAAATCAAACCACAATGCATTGTGGTCTACAGTCACCAATCTAATGAGCTTCAATGAACGCTAGTTTTGGCAAAGACTTATGGGAAATTTCAAGGACATTAGGGGCAGTTGTGGTGCAGGGATAGGGGGGTCAACTCCTGATTGGAAGATTTGCGGGTTTAATTCCCACCTTGCCCACCCATGTGTCAAAGTGGGCAAGACAGTGAACCCCAAAATGCCGCTGGTGGAAGGTTGGCGCCAGTGTTCATCAGCGGATCCACCATCAGTGTGTGAATGGGTGTGTGACTGTAAAGTGTTTTGGGCCTTCCAGGAAGGTAGAAAAGTGCAATGCAAGTGTACACCAATTGCAATTTTGGAATTGTTGATTCAGGCACCCACAAAATGGCAAATGCCCTATATAGTGCACAAAGTAGTGACAGACACAACACAAGTTTCACTCCATCATTTGTTATTCTTAGTTACATTTTTAGCTACTCAAGTAAATGTGGCATTATAGTTGCCTCCAAAATTGCCCATAGAAAAAGCCATTTCCAAATCCCACACTGTGTCACTTGTTGACTTGTCATCTACTGAGCGATTACCGTGCCGAAGGCTTAGCAAGGAGTGAGAAGCTGCCAGAGAGAATCAAGCAGGACAGACAACTCTCCTTGGAAAATGATGTGACAAAAATATCTGACCCTCTTTCCCCTCCGCCACTTCCTCATAAATCAACACCATCACTGGGTAGGGATTAAAGGAATGCCACTTTGGCAAACTCTATGGGAAAGAAGTTTTCCTGAAGTGACAAGTGAACCTCCGACTGTATGATAAGGGTTCAGCAATAAGAGTCATAACATGTGGGGAGAGACATATGTGGCCTATGAGTCTGTGGTCTTAAAGGGAAGTCTCCAGTGCAGACATGATGGTTTTATTGTCCATTCTAGTGACAATACCATACATGTGGGAGGACAAATCATTGAACATGGTCTCATACTTCTTCCGGTTGAGTTCTCCATTCTTTGCTTGCTTTTGGGTCCACGATTGGCAGACAGAACTGTAAGATCTGAACAACCCAAGACAGAAGTGATGTTTTTACGTGAGACAAACCAGTTTGCAGATGTGATTCTATATGTTGGATGTTGAATGTATATATTTTATAAATCTAAGAGCCGTTTGGTTATTCTTCTTGTTAACTGCATGTGAAGGCTGTTGCACTGTGCTGGAAGGATTATTTTGCTTTTCTTAACATACCACCTGGACAAGACGTGAAAACTTGATAAAACCTTCACACACTGACGGTCCCCACGTCTGCAAAAATATGTTATGGTTGACTGTTGAAACTAATCTTTAGGTTGAGTCTTTTCTCTAACCTGGGCAACCAAAATTCTAATAAATTAAGGGTCTCTACAAACTAGCGGCAGATTTGGTGGCGGTGACAAACTGACACTGGTCTCCTTGCAAACAAATCTTATTCTTGCTTGGTGTCTTCTTCTTTTATTCTAAAAGTATATGTTTTTGCAGAAATTACTTTGACATTGGAATGTGCATGGAGATCCCCCAAAAGCAGGGAATGCAGGAGGTACTAATGCACACAAAACGAAAGGAATCAACAGAAGTACAAGCGACCACTACTGACTGTAACAGTCTTTTTATACTTTTTATACCAATACTAGTCAGACTGTATTTAGCCTCAGAAACAAATAACAGAGCTCGTAGAACATGTATAGGTGCAGGAATTGAAGCTGTGTACTCCTGGAAGGGTTTTTCTTTGAGTACTTCACTTCTACCACAATTCTTAAACATGCAAGGAATTGACTGACGGCCTTTCCAGCCTCCATAAGGGTCCTTGAAACCCTCAAACTCAAGAGGGTGCCACTGATGAATGGACATTTCTCCCATTAAAAAACTGCATGCCGGACATGTTTTTCCAGAGGCACAATGAATTAATAACAAAGACTTTAGAACTAATTTTATATCAGTAAATCAGTAAAGCCCAAGTCAAGCCCTGCCTGCACCTGTGAGGCATTTATCCAGTTAGTCCTTCCCAGTGTTTAAAGAAGAACTGATTTTCAGAGAAACATCCACTGATGAGGACATATAGAGATAAATATAGACAGTTTGACTGTTCACTAACTTCTAATTTAAGAAGTGATCTAACTGTCTGCTGTTGAAAAAAATTCAGCATCAGTGTGCTTTGACCCATTTTAAATAAAGCGAGAGCTTTATTAATCACATGATTAAATAAATACAGAAAGAGTGCACCACTGCTGTCTAGACGTGTATCTCCATCACATTTTAGCACATGCAGTTTTTTTTTTATTTTTATTTTTTTATTTTTTTTAAGGGAAGCAGTTTTTGCTATTTTGAAACACAGGTGTTTCATCTTTATTGACATCCCAGACTTTGGCCCGCCCATCGCAGTTTCTATGTCCCAATTGAGAGCGTTTTCAAATGGTCTGCTTCTAAATCAGAATGACTTGAATACAAAATACAAAAAAAAAGCATTTTTATCAACATTTTCTTCATATATGTCCACCATCATCAGGAAAATGTTACTGGAGCATTTTAGAAACACCAAAAACACAATTTCCATTGAAATTGGGCCTATAAGTAAATGTAATCAGGTTATCTTGGTATTTTTTCAAATTTGTCCAACTTTGATTAGACTTTTAAAGTACAAAAAAAAGCCCAAAACCTCACAGGAATCTGCCCAACGGTCTATTCGGTCATGGAGATGTCAAGACAACCAGCCCACCAGGGCTGCAGAGTACTTCAAGCTCACATCAAATACTCTATGATGCTTTTGAATTTAGTGGACAAATAAAACTGTCTTGGAGGGCAATTATTGAAATAGGATCTAAAATGTGTTTACACACGAGGCATTCACCCCTCTTCCAATTCCTAATTAAAGAACTGGGACAAATGCTTTAGAATCCAGAAGGACCGGTCAACCGTGTGAGAGTTCCCCTTGTTTGGTTTGTTTTCGTTTTCTCGGCACATGTTCTGTTTTCATGTTTGTTGTTTTTCCTTCTGTCACAGTCACACTGGGTTAAAGTTGCTAATTATCCACAGCTGTCTTCATTTAAGTTAATCATCCTCAGTGTTTTAATGATCTGGTTTTCAGTTCAGTTTTTCTAGCTTATCTACAGCTTCCTGTTGGAGGTCCACTATTTCATGATTGAGTTTACATGGTTGTGAGAGGGTTATGAATATCTTTTAAACGCATTTGTTTCTGCAACTTTCCTGGTCTCCAGCATTGGAAGGAGAGAATCCTAGAAAAGCAGTGAGTAAATTAGATGTTTTTTTCTTGAATACTTTGTTGTGTGTGCATGCAATTTTTTTTTTTAAAGATATTTATCTTCCAGTCAAGTTGCAAGATTTTGAGTCTTGTTTCCACTGAGCGGTATGGTATGGCAGGAGTAGCACGGACAGACTAGTTAATTCTGGCCAGCGTTTCCACCCAGTTAAGCCTTACTCCCACTGAGCGGTTTGTTTGCTCGGTGTAGACTGCTAGCGTGTCTCTTTATTGTCTACAAAAAGCAACAACAATGGAGGTCATCAAGCAGGTTGTCTTTTTATCGTTTTACCTCGTGTACATCGTGTATATCAAGAATTTTATGTTGTTTGAAAAAAGATAAGAAGAATAACCGCCGTAAAGACGAAAACGGAATTGCTAGCTTAGCGTCATACAAGTGCTTTCTAATGTTGTCATCACTCTCTTCCAATTAGCTGGTGGCTACAGCGACCTACAACAGATGGGGGGCCTCAAGAGGTACAAGTTGGAATTGTTTAATAGGTCCATTTACCAATGGAAACACTTAAAATACTGGACTGTACCGGACTGGTCAGTGGAAACGAGGCTTTAGAGTGCTGTAAGACACGTTTTTAGCTGCATGTGTACTTTGCCTTTTGTCTCTCATCCTGCTCTAGTACTCTAAAAGTAGTCTTTTCAAGTGTACGTCAAGTATACTTATTCTATCCTAAAAGTGAGGCAGTATACTTTTTATATACTATTTATTTTAAATTTACAATGTTTCCATTTATTCTCTGGAAGTATTCAGTGAAAATGCTTCCTACATTACTCTATCCTAACATATTCTAGTCTTTCTAGAAGGAGGTCATTCAGCCTTTTTGCCATTGACAGTGAACAGAGGAAAAAAGATGACCAGTTTTAAAAAGATGATGGTGTCCTGTAATGTTCATGATAAAAACACTTCAGCTGTGAGATGCAAAAGGTAAAAAAAATGCAAGATTTTTGCAATATTTACTTGTGTAACAATGTAAAAAATTTGTATTTAGCTCCTGCAAACAATAATTTTTTTCTTGACTTTTTTTTGTGAGTGTTGAAGTAGATGCAAAACATTATAAAATCTTTCATCTTATTAAGTGGGACAACTTGCAGAATCTTTGTGTGACAAATACTGTTTTGTAGGTTTGCAATTGAAACATAAAAATGTTAGAGATCTTTACTTATTCTTGTTTCCCTGTTTTTTTTTTCTCTGTTGTTTCACTTTTTATGTTGAATATAATCACTCAAGTGTTCCCCTTTCTAGTCAGTCTAAAATCTACTCTGGGTAGATTTACCTATAATATTTCTAGGTCATTTTGTTCTCACGTCATGCTAATTTGTAGTTTATGCCTGTGTTCTTTTTTATTTTCTTTTTAATTTGTCAGCCTTATTTGGTCTTCTGCTTGTGGGTTCTCTACAAACCTCAAACCACAGCTCGGATCACTCAGAACACTGTCAGCCGAGGAGGATCGTATAGAACAGTGAAGCTATCAGAAAACACAGTGAGTACTTCCTCCAATATGTGGTGTTATTGCACACGAGGAGTTTAACTTTTGTAATATTCTTGTAAAAATCTGCATAATCCACATGCCTTGATCTGAATGTGGATTTTCCTAAGTATGATGAGTTTACATTCCCATGATAGCATTTATATCTGACTTCCCAGGATGACATGAGAATATTGTTTGAAGGTTAACTTGACCAATACGTTAAAAAAACCTCATACGTGGATCTGGATGAATATTTGATTCTGATTGACCTGTCAAACTTCTGTGATCAGCAGCCAGACATTCCAGCGCTGCGAGAGCTCGCCCCATCAGCGGTTTTATATGAGCCCGCCCACTATTGCGGGAAAGGCAGAAAGATTGTCTGAAACTAAAGTAGTTATAATTGATTTAATATTTATTTATTTTGTAAGTGACCATTCTATAAGTGGGATTAAGTCAACCATCCAACATGATTAAACCTTCACTTTGTCCTTTAGTTTATGACAGCAGACACCCCATGAAGAATTATGCCTTGGATAATGGATAATAGTTATACAGTAGATTTAAAATGTCATTATTGCAATTCAAAGAAAGAAATAATTCACTAATTTGTCTGCAATTACTTGATGGTGACAGACTTGATAATTTGAACTCATATTTACAGTGTGAGGCCTTCTATAGACACGATAAACTACAATTATTATTTGTGAAAAAACTTTTTTTAAATTATTTAAAGCTTCAAAATAACATTTGGCTTATCTGTATTGCCTCTGCAGAACATTTGTCTCCTCTTTACGCTTTTAGCACTTCAAAAATAGAGTTGGTGACATAAAAATGATCTGTTTTGACTCAGTGAAGAATGAATCAATACGAGAAAAGTCATTTGTGATTTTACCCTTGAGAAAAAAAAACTGTAATTGAGCGATGCTAAAATTGGTGTGAATTTTTTTTTATTTCAGAAGTGTTCCATTAAACTCTGTGGGTAATTCGGTTTGGAAATGAGGCCTACACAAGAGCTTCAGCCCCTGCTGTCGCAGGAGACGTTCATGGAGCCAGCATGCATTTAAGGTTGTTTTTTCTTTTTGCTTTCTTTTCACGCCATTTCTTCTGCTAACTCAAACCATTCCACCTTGGCTGCTGCCTTCTAGAGAGCAGGAGTTGTTAATTGTGCTCTAGATTGAAGGAATTCTCATGCACACCCAGATAAGTGTATGGAGTTGCAAACACACACAGAGGGGTTTGGGTTTGGACTGTTCCGACTGTTTGGGGTCCAGTAGTGAAAGCAGGAAGGTCTTAAAACTCTGTTCTCCTGAGCCTCTTAAAATACCTTTATTGACTTTTATTGTGTGTTTGCCTGTGTGTGGACATGATTTTCTTCCTAAAACTTGTGTTTTGGCCTTATTGTGTGCCCATGACAGCATTTTGTTGTAAAATATAAACCAGACGGCGTTGGGTATTGTTTGAGGGCTGGGTAAAGTATTTCTCCTGGGATTACTGGGTGGACTTAATGGTCTGGCAGAAAAGCTAAATTGCACAAACTTCATCTCCCAGTAAATAAGCACGTCCTAATAAATCTCATGCAAAATAGTTGTAAAACAAATGATGTAGCAAAATCAGCCCACAGGTTTGTGGTCACGGCTTTATTAAAGGCAATTACCATCATTTTAACACAAAGTAGCAACCTCAAAAATATATTTAATACTTGTATATCTATAATCATATTTGTAATTAATTTTCTGACAGATGCAGGACTTTAGATGCACACAGCCTCGCTTGCACAATTCAGCAGGTTTGCACGTTCACACCCCCAATCCCAGCAGGCTGCAGGGCTGCAGCTTTACCAATCACAGGGCTCTGGTCTCGGCTCTCGCAGGGGAGCCGGCCAATTAGAGAGGCCGGTAATGCAGCACATGTGAGCGGGGGCTTCAGGGTCGCCCAGCAGGAGTCGTCCTGATTATGATCTGACAATCTCTCTGGCTACTAACTGGAAGCACACCTTCCACAAAGGGACACGGATGAACCAGAGACTGCTGCTGGGCTTCAGCTCACACTCCACCTCTGTGCCTCTGATGATCAGACAGACAATGACACGATGGTGCGCTCAAATGACCAACTATTGCTCGATGTTTTGTGTCAAAAGTTCTTTAAAATTGTGTTAGAAGCAAAACATTTTTAGTCATATAATTTTATGACTTATTAAATGAGTTGTTATAAAAGCCAGAAAGAAGCTTAAAAAAATTGCATTTTTTTTTTAATTGATGAAACTATACATTTTTCTTCCAAAATGTTTCAATGAACATGTTTTTATGTCCGAAACAGTATATTTTTAAACTAATAAAAAAATGAATTGGCAGCTCTGGTGCTCTTAAAAGTCTATATATTTTTATTTATTTTTATGAAATCGACAGTTCACCTTTATAAGCAGAAACCCCTTGTATAATTCTGGTTGAATTGACGTTGAGACGATTTTGAGAGCTACACAATGATGTCCGTCCAGTTTTGCATCCCGTCCCAGTTCTGGTCTGGTAAATCACCCAGCGAACATTTTTAATATGGGCCCCATATGGTTTACCTTTGGGCTGAGCTGGTGGGCCCAGGTGGGTTTGTCCGCAGGTTCCATGGTGGCCCATCTGTGTTTGCCCACACTGACTTAGGTGGGGACTCAGTGGTCTGGGTCCCTTCGCTAACCAGCCGCCTGGTGGACAGCGAAGTGAGAGCGGTCCTTAACCAAACGCCAATATGTGACGACTTGGGGATGAGAATGTGTTGCACAAACGAGTTGATGAATCTGACTGACAAACAGACTTCTGTCTTTTGTCTCACTAAATGGGCCTTATAGTTTAGTGAGCCATATATATGACACACATGTAAAAATAGACCTTTCACTGACTGTTCGCCTTATAATCTGGTGTGCTCTATATGGGGAACAAATTTTGTTTACATTTTTGTAAACAGAGGCCGCATTTTTTAACCTTGTGCTATCCTAGGGATGTGTACATTAAAAGAGCACGCTGAACTGTTTTTTTGGTGTTCGTGGCAGACATAAAATCCTGTCCACCTTCGTCATGGGAGGAGTCACACATCAGTATAAGGGTCGGGTCATCTGGATCCCATGAGACAGCACGAGGGTAAAAAGCACAACATGTTGGTACTTATATTTTTGTTTTGTTTTTTAAAAAAAGGTTTGAGTTGATACCTGATTGCACTGGATCAACAAATGACTTGCTCTGTCTGAGATATTTACTCTTTGGTATTTAACAACTGATATAAGGTTTGCTTCTTCCTGTCTCTGTTTGTCTCCCACAGGAATTCTTGAATTTCACTCTTTGTTTTAAAATCATCTGCCATCAGTTCTGTGCAGCCACAACAATAACATATTCTGCAAGAGTTTATTTTTTTACTACTGTTTTTGTTTTGTTTTTTGTCCTCATAGATCTCATGTAGTTCTTCATTATAAAGAAAAAAGAAAAAAAACATTATTTTATGCAATAGTTGTGCTTTACATTAATCATGAGGACCTAATAGAAAACTATTCCATGTTTATTCACTGAAAAATGAGATTTAAAATAGCAGGGTTTTTTAAGGTTTAAAATGTTTTATTTGGTGAGAAACTTAAATCCTCTAAAGAAAAATCAAGATTTTTCTGCAAAAAACAGTAATTTTAGGTTTTTCTTATTTCTTTATTCAAGCAAAAGTAAACTATAATACATGTCTAAGATCCTTGATCGTCCTTCAGAACTTTGTCAATAAATTAATTTCTGTTTCCTTTACACTGGGATTTAGTTGCAATGGAACGAAACAGAACTCAAGCCTTTTCCAGATGTTTGCCGTGGGTACGGAAATTACATTGTGTTCATGCTGTTATTGTATCTGCGCTGTTTCTTTATACTGTTTTATTTTCACTTGTGTTTCTTTATGGAGTGTGTGGAACAAAACCTGTCAGTGATTGACATTAATACTTACTCTCGAGTTGATGTGACGTTTTGTATCAAGGCTTCATTTTGAGGTCTTCAAAGTGCGTATTGAGTTTAGCTTCATTTAGAAGAGAAGCGGAAAAGGAAGATGTCCCAAACCTCGCCGCCCGGCTGCACCACGTGGCTGATTTGGGGAGCAATTCAGATCGCGAGTTTTAGAAGTGATAAGAATCCTTCGGGTTTCATCTAAAATGTGGGTGTTTGATGAAGAGCTACAGTCAATTAGAAAGAATTTGTAGATTCAGATGTTGTTTTATTTTATTTTTATCAATATCTAAAAACCCACATACACTGGCAGTGTATAATATCTTTTGTACTTCTTTATTTTTTTCAGACAGTTTTAGTCACTGGATTTCTGCAATAAACCTTTTAAAAACGTTTTCTGCTTTATTTGATGTTGTTTTTGTGTAGTTTTAGACTTTTACTTAAAGCGTGGGGGGTCAAATTCAATCACACAAGGGGCCAAAATCCAAAACACACCTTAGATCGCGGGCCGAACAGGATAAACATTTATTGAACGCACTAAAACTACATTTTTAAAACTTTAAAAACAATACTTTTTCACATAATTATGAATTAAAAACAGGCAGGAATATTATTCCAGAATAAATCAACTTTATCCTGAAATAACTTTCAATATTTGACCCTCCATAAAAATATATTTTGTCAAAATTATCCAAGTTAGAAATAAACTAAATGCTAAAAGACAAAAAAGCACTCAAATTTCTTTATTTTTTCACAATTTTATATGAAAAAATTACACACACAAATATCCCAAATGTAACAATAAAATGAAATGATCTGGGGGGCCGGATATAATTACCAAGTGGGCCAGATCCGGCCCCCGGGCCTTGACTTTGACACATGTGACTTAAAGGATTCTGACTAGGTTTTTATTTTTTTGGAGATGGAGACTTTTTAGAAAGAGCACATACATTCTGATTTGGCCCATTTGGACTTACTTACCGTAAATAAAACATAATAGGAAACATGCCGCTTAAAAAAAAAAAAGAGAGGTCCCTTTTGAACTCCAAATCCCAAACTAAGGCTGGAGAATGTTGGACTTATTTCCACGTCTTAAAATATCCAAAAACATTTTTTTTTAACTCATTACGTCGGAGTGTAGGCTAAATATATAAAGAGTAATACCAAGTAGCAAGGAGTCAAAAGTGTCGTAGTTTAAATAAACGTATGTTTTTTTTGCATGTCTGAAAGCAATGCTGTGTGTTGGTTGGAGGACTCTAGCCCAAAGTGACCCCCGCCCAAAGTGACCCCCTCCGTCCATCTGTCCTCTGACTGTAAGGTGAATATGTTTGCTGGATGGTGTGCTGGACTGAGGTAGGTAACCATTTTGGGGGAAAATGTGGACCGAGCAGCAATTAAAATCTGCTTTTCTTTGACCTTTTGATGGAATTCCCAGCGGAGGTAACTCAAAGCGGGATTAATCAGCCACCCTCATCACGCTGAAAACTTTCCTCTCTCTTTCCTGCTTTTTTCTTTTCTTTACAAGTGTGTGTCATTTCCTCATTAATATCCTGGGAAAGGAAACCTGGGACTGGGGCGAGGAAGTACAGACTTCAACCTCCTTTCTTTCTCCCTCCCTGAGCTTCAAGAATTTGAGATGCTGAGGACTCCCCAGCTGCTTTGGCAGTAGTTGGTAGAGCAAAGTTTATTATGGAATCAGATCCTAATATACAGTGTTAGAAAAAGTTTAAAGTGTCAGTTTAAAGTTGACCTTGATTTATTCCAATAGGTCTGTGCATGAGATAGACTGTGCGCTCTCACATTAGCCAACCCTGACTTCTGTAGTTGAATGGCCTTGTTTTCAATGTAAGCCACGCATTGTATTACACACCATAATTGAGTTTACATTGTGCTTAGGAGGGCAGTAAATTACATGGGATTTAGGTCAGGCTTAATGGGCATTCTGCTTCACATTTAAGACAAATACCTTTGCTTTTGCCATTCACAGCGGCATTTTCTTCCAACAGTGCACAGAAACCTATCATTTAGTTTCAAAGTCCTGGCTATTGAAAGCTAAGTACAGTGAAATCCAATAAGGCATTTTCTGAAGGGCTTTTCTTATTTCTCTCTGTAAAATGGAGTCTTGTTTCTCAGCTATTCTTACTGACGTTTGGATAATGTTTCAGTTTCTGCCAGCTTCACACTCATTTCTTCCTCTGCACTTTCATGTGTTGCTCTAAAGCAAACATCCCAACAACCCCCGGGAGAAATCGCTCTGGATTTGTATGCATTTCATCGCTTCCATCAATTAAGTCCGTGACTCACAGACGTCTATTGGTGTTTAATGATATCAATCATCTAGATTTGGCAAAGACAGGAGAAGGCTATTAGACCTCTTGGGTTTTTCAATGACTTGTCCAACGAGAGACAACATCTTCAGTTCCGAAACATAAATGAATGCAACATCTGACTTTTCTAAAGTTATGGATGACCTTGGAAATGCAATATTTATTTAGTTTTAAACACAGTTTGATCAATTCTAAACTTTTTTTAACGGTTGTATTTGTTATTAATGTTGCTGTAAAGAAAAGGCTCTGAGCAAAGATTTACATGAACGTTAGGACTTTCTAGCAGTGTGTGATCATTTACGGATTAAGATGAGCATCTTTGAGGAACTAAAAGCCAAGAATAAAACTTGTGACCGTCCAAAAATTGTAAATGCATACACTAAAGTATTTTTGTGTGTATAATTCATCACTTTGGCATTCAAGTAAAATAAAAAAGCATACATTTTCCCACATATTTCCTGGTATTAGAATGGAAGAACGAGCAAGGAGAAGATGTGAGCCAACTCTTCTGAATACATGAAACACTTACATCGGATCACACGTCATTAAACAACACATGTAGCAAAAATGACCAAACACATACAGTTGTGACAACTTGTCTGGATCCTGAGCCGCTTGACCTTTTCGGCTCACCACGCTTCCTGTGGTCAGCACTGGTGCTGCAAAACCAGAAGATCCTGCTTCAAATTCCAGCTTGGTTATGGCTAAGTCCAAATTCCCCCCTATATAGTGCGTTTGAAATTTTCTATTGCTGTCTGAATCTACTAATTCCAAAATTGAGTGCATTATAAATTTCACAGAAATCTTTAAGAAAAACTAGACCACAATGCATTGCGGTCGAACAATTTCGAACAAAAAAAAACGTGTTTAAATTTAATTTTTGAATAAACCGTAATCCTCTAAAAACCTGTACTCTCAGCAGCAGCCCCTCCCATACCCACGAAAATGAGCGGTTGCTATCGTGCTGACATCAGCATGATGTGAACCGCCCCCTCCAGGAAGAGTCTGTTCTGCTAGCACCGCCCCCAAACTAACACCAACACTAAATTTCTCCACAGAGCTAGTGGTGATCAGCAAAAACACTGAATACCGTATATCTTCCAATTGTGTCCCGTCTTTAATAAATTCCAGCTCAAACAGGTGTTTGTTACTTCAGACGTGGGGCTCCTTAAAGGAGTGTTCACACCGAACGTGATTCACACATCAAACTCGAATCTTCTGCCTCTTTTTCAACACACATCAAATTTCTGTCCGCTGCCTCTTTTGACAGGTTAAAGAGGATGCTCAATGCTTGTCCAAAACTCTGTTCATAAGCTAGACACACCTGTCGCCTCTTGGAGAAGATACAATCCAGTTCATTACTACTTGGAAGCATTGAGTGGATATCTTATTTATCAAGGCACAGATGATATTGAGAAATCAAGTTTATTTGTTAAAAAAAAATCTACAAAAGCATTCGTTATCATGCCTCCATGTCTGGTTCATGAGATCTCTGTATTTCTTTTTTTATAGTGATCATTCCCTTCTATACTGCAGGAGCTGTGTCTAAACGACGGTGCTTTTCATGACTTCCTGTTCCGCATTAGTCTGAGGGCGCAAAAAATGAAAACGAGAATAATAATGTTTCAACGCAAATAAGAAAAATATAACATTTAAGGGGAAAACAAATCAAATTCTCCTCCATGTTTGCTATGGACGACAATTCTTCTTCTGGCACTGTCAGTGGCAAACACTGATATGCACATATACAGCGCCCTCTAGCGGTTGTTTGCGGAAACAACCGTTAAAGTGCAACTAGTCGCCAGTGGCCTTTTTATGTTAAAAATAAATAAAATCAGTAAAATAAAAATAAGTCGCACCTCTCGTGCCCAAACTATGAAAAAAAATCTGTGACTTAAACTACAGAAAATCCGGTGTGCAGTGTGTTATCAAAATAGAAACTACAAAAACAAAAAAAAAAACAAACACATGAAGTATGCTCACTGACCCTGGTGTCACTAGGCTTAGATCTGATTGGCTTTTGCAACTGCAATGTACAGCAAACAGAACCCCTGAGGGAATTCTGCAACCTGGCAACACATGCTAGATATAGATATGATTGACAAAACACTTATTGCGATGAACAAGACTCTCAGCAGCTCAGACAAGATGATTTCTTAATGACTATGAAGACTCTTTTTTTCACTTTTTATTTGAAGATCAACTGTACGTATTTATGCATGAAAAAAAGCACTAAAGTACTTTCTGAAAAAGAAATTCTTGCAGACTGTCAGGACTCCAACTTCCAGTTCCCCTCCCAACCACCAGAGGGAGCCCTCTCCGGAATACTGATATCCTCTGTTGCTTCTTTCACCAAGCTGTACTCAATTACCTTCATCAGGCTCACCATATTTATATGTTCACTTAGTATTGCCTAGTTTACCCTAGCAATTTCTGAGCGGTTCTGATATATCTTTTGCCTACTCGTGTTTTTGACCCTTGCCTGTTTTACTCGCCTCCTTGTCTAGCTCCTCGTCTTTGACCTCTGCCTGCCTTTGACCACGTCTCTGTTTTTGCCCCTGTCTGTTTTGGATGTTTATTAAAGCGTACCTACTTGCACATGGATGCAAACGCCTTCGCGTCTTCGTCACACAGACCATGGCAGTCCACCATTGATCTCCTCACACCAAACTACTCAAATTCACCTAGAATCATAAAAATGTATCCTATAAAATCTGTCTTACCGTTTGCCTAATATTTCTTTTTCAAAACCACTCTAACCTTAACATCCTTTCATTCATGGTTCAATATTTCACTTTTCTCTTTATCCACATCCAAAGTCAGTGTCTTCCTAAGTGCTTTTCTTTGCTTATTATCTCCACTATATATTTCTTGGTCATTTCTATCCTTCTACAGTGTCCCAAATCCTATGCTTCTTACCATTTCTATTCCACATCCATGCTTCAATCCCACCACAGGCCTCTGTTTTAACTGAATTTATCTCCTTCTTTTATCCTTTAAAAGTCTCATACCCCTACTTCAACCCCTTATTTAGGCTTTTTTGTTTTCCTTTAATACAATCATGAGTCTCTCTGTCAAACCATTTCCATCCTGACTTATTTGAACGACTTTAGTTCCAAAGCCTCTTTGTAGAAATTGTTTTTTCGATCAAAAATGACATATTTTCACTCATCCATCCACCCTTTCGTCAATCTCTCCATCAGTCCATTCATTCATCTCTCCACGTCTCCCCATTGTTTCACACAAAATATTTCTGTGCCTCGGTGAGTGCAGGTGCTTTCCATTACACCTCGACGTACACTTCTGCCCATACAGTACGAGCACACAAACTTTGAAGTACAGCCTTCATCAGATCCAAACCACAGGAAGGGAGATGGCGGATCAGAGATAAGCGAGCAGCGTGCAGCCGGGCATTTTCACTAGTGTGTGTGCCCTGCCTTTACAGACTCCTGGTGAGATGGTGCTGCCTATTACCAGCATGCTTTGCGCTTTGATGTCAGGACTTCAGTGTCTCAGGCTTACTCAAGTAAGTAATAACAGTGGAAATTAAAATCTTGCCCAGATTCGGGGTGTTAAAGATCAATCAGACACTAAAATTGTGCTGATACATGCCTTTGCGGGAAAACAGTCAAACCAGTGTCAACTATGTTGGGTTTTCTTTTATAGACTGCACTGCAGGCACTCAGAGAGTCCATGATAACATCAGGACATTTCACAACAATATAGCTTCTAGCAACAGAGTTTCCAAATGGCTGACTAAAATAGGATTGATTCCAGTAAAAGTAGAATCTCTTCAAGTAAAATCATAACAACTTCTTATTTTATGGACATAAGAAAAGGAGCCAAAAGAATCAAGCAATAAATGAGATTCATCTGTTGGCCTCTGTGACTTTGGAGGCTCTCAGTCCAGAATAACTAAGAAGTTTTGTACTAATTGTGCAGAAAATACCCACTTGATTTCTAAAAAGTGTCACACGAATGATGGGAAATTAGAGAGTGGTGTATACTGGTATAACACTTTTCTACTTCTGTTAACCCTTTAACATTAGAAACGTCACTGGCATCACCTAAATAACTCCCACTTCTTGACATACAGCAACTTTTCAACATTTCTGTCCATCCATTCATATTCTTCCACTCTTTTGGATCCGGGTCGCGGGGGCAGCAGTCTAAGCAAAGATGCCCAGACTTCCCTCTACCCGGTTACTTCCTCCAGCTCCTCTGGGGGGACCCCGAGACTTTCTCTGGTCAGCTGAGAGATGTAGTCTCTCCAGCGTGTCCTGGGTCTTTTCCCCCCCGGGGCCTCTGTCCAGTGGGACATGCCCAGAGCACCTCCCTGGGGAGGTGTCCAGGAGGACTCAACTGCTCAACTGTCTCCTTTGGGTAGGAGAAGTGGCTCTACTCAGAGCTCTCTCTGGTTGACCGAGCTTGACACCCTGTCTCTAAGGAAGCGCCCAGCCACCCTCCGGAGGAGGATCTCGTTCTTTCGGTCACGACCCAGAGCTCATGACCATAGGTGAGTACTGGGACGAAGATCAACCAGTAAACTTAGAGCTTTGCTTTCTGGCTCAGCTCTCTCTTCACCACAACGGGCCGCTACAGCGGCTGCATGCCTTTCAATCTTACGCTCTGATCTTCCCTTACTCGTAAACAAGACCCCAAGATATTTAAACCACTCCACCAGTGACAGGAGCACTCCACCTATCAGAAAAAGAGAAAACTCTCTTAGTGAGTGGTCGATATGAGTCTCGATATGCAATACATTACAGCATTAGCAGTTTTTCTCCATGACGGAATCCACTGATTGATGTTGATTACTTAAACACTTCACCACTGAAAAGTGTTACAAATCTCTGTAAAGCTGCTTTTCTTCACTTCAGAATCTGCTGGAATATATTAACACAAACAGTTAAAGAGTTATGGTATTAGAAAGAATGTTCAGTTAACACTGGAGCTAAAGCTCTGGTGTTAAAGGGCTAAGATCCAAAGCACTTCACAGTCTCATCCAACCATGTACACACACGCTACCATTCACCAGACTATTAGGTCTGTGTTGTGCCCAAGGAGACTTTGATACATGGATAGGAAAGAAGGGAACTGAACCTGGGACCTTCCAGTCAGGGGTCAGCCACTCTACCTTTCTTCCAAAACCATCCAGTGAATTTAGGAAAACTACTTAATTTAAAGTTTCAAGACTTCCATTGTCCACAAATCCAATCTCAAATGTTCATGTCAGTATATGGACACTTGATCAGAGCACAACTATCTTGCTAAGTACATTTTGACAACACAGTTTAATTGTTAAGCTTTGTTTGAAGGAATCTTCTTGACTTTTGTTGCTTTGTCTCACATAAGTATTGTTTTTTGTTTTTGTACAATTCTTTTTTTCACAAGATTTACAGATTTTTTTTTCTGCCTTTGGACATAAAAATGCAACACAGTCTTACCAGTTACAGATTTCCCACCAACTTCCAGGTTTTCAATAAAAGGCAGAAAAGCTGTATGTTTGCAATCACAGCCCAATGAATGAAGCAGGCAAAGAACCAAGGGTGGAAATGAAACACTGACAGAGCATCATCTCAGATCCAGTATCCTTCTCACATGCACTCTGCATACATTCATCCCCCTCTGCTACCCACCACCATCACTACCACACATGTGCACACACACCTGTGTTGGTATTCCCTGGTTGGATCAAGTAACATGCTGTAAATTAGGCAGCAGTCCCTTCTGGCAGTTGAATTGGGTAAAGTCAGTTTAAATTTGAGTCAGAAAAGGACAAGTAGCCAGCTGCATTCAGTCTCTGTATTCCAGAACCATTCCCTTTATTTTGACAGTTGCTGACTGTCACACTTAAAGGAAATTATCATAATTTGCATGTGCTGTTTAATTCTTTTTCATGAAATTACTTGTTTTTTGTGAAATAAAACAAAATTACCAATCATTTAATTTAGTCTTTTTTAGTTCCTAATAGTTTTTATAAGTCTGATCATTTTGAAATGTATTCCAAAATCCAGTGCCTTAAAAATTTCCCAGAATTCTCTGCGAAAAACCAATGTTAATTGATGCCTTTGAGAATGTAGAAGACCACAATGCATTGCTTTTGATCAGTTTTTACAGAAAAAAAAAAAGTGTTTTAATTCATTGTTTTTATCAACCACACAAATTTTCACCACAAGAAGACAGAGGATTCATAAATACTCTTGGTAAAATTTGTTAGGTTTTTACTTCGTGAAATTGTTTTAAAAAAAATAAAGTAGTAAGCTGCATGGCTAGGGAATATGGAGGGAATTGGGACAGAGCCTAATTTGGACATACTGTCATTATTGGGGCGTACCATTCTGTTAGGGTTATCATAAATGCACTTTTGTGTTTTTGTACATATCCTATCGTCACATATGTATGTATTAGCACTCAATTTCCAACTATGTTCAGCTTTTTCCCACACATACGTGCACAATGTTGCAGGCAGGAATGTGTTGTGTTTCGCTGGAGCTGTCGAGGAGTTCAGCGCTCAGCACCTCAAAACAGATAAGTCTGTTATCTGATTGAAGAGTGTGTGAGCGCACAGAGGGAAAGAAGGGTGAACGAAAAAAGATGGAAGGGGGACAGGAGAGAGAAAGTGAAAGGAGGTTAGAGTCGGGGGGAATTAAAAGAGTATTTTCATAATCACAACCTTGAAACTGTTGATTTACTTTAGTAAAAGTTTTGTCATGGTATGGACATTTTCCAGATATAATTTTTAAATTATGAAATTAAAGAAGATAAAAATCAAAAATAGATATACTGACTTGTAACACATAAGCGTAGAATCTTTCAAACTTCACGTTCTTTATACACATTACGTTAAAACACTGAGATTCATATGGGAAACCGAATGTGAACGGTTGGAGTGATCTTGTTTTACTGTGACAGCCAACATTAAAATGCTTATTTTTCTTCCATGAGGCAGAAAAATGTTGTTTGCAAAAATGCAACCTTGAAAAATGAAAGGCTGTCAGAAATGCTTAAAATGTCCTGTGATGAAGAAAAGTAAAACCCAAATGTCATTTTTTTTATTCCACAACATGAGGTTCTTTGAAAATGAAAAATGTGGATATTGGTGATCTTGGCCTCAGTGTTCATAATTCATGGTGTGGCCCACCCCAAACTTAATTATAGACCTTATTAGGCATCTGCCTCCATTGCAAATGTATCCTTTCACTCCTTTTTCCTTCTTTCCTTTCATTTATTTCATGACCCTTAACGGGCTTCTTGTTATTGTGGAAAAGAAAAAACCTCTGCTTTGATTACACACATAAACACTCCTATACTCTCTGGTGTCCAGCAGCGTCTACTTCAGACTGGAGCTAAATCTCTAACAAATTGAAGGAAAAAAAAGTTTAAAAATAAACTTCTCAAATTTAACAATTTTGGGAACTGAAGGAAATTTCTTGAAACTGAAAACCTGCATTACTCTGAATGAAGTTCATATGAATGGCTATGTATGCATTTGTTTGGGTTTTTAATAATATCAGTGCCCAGAATATAATTATACTAAAGTTTAAGTTGAATTTGAGTTGCAGAAAAAACAAAAACCTACATTAGTTTACGTTTGGTGCATATCTATTTTGTACTTACCACTGACTTATAACATCCATCCATCCTCCACTCATCCAGGATTGTGAGGGCAGCATTTTAAGCAAAGATGCCCAGACTTCCCTCTCCCCGGCCACTTCCTCCCTTCCCCAATACGTTCCCAGACCAACCAAGACACAGAGTCTCTCCTCCAGGCCGTGGCTGTGCCTACAAATTCTGTCCATAAAGACTATGAACAGTGCCCAAAGCTGAGTCTATGTTTGGTTGAGATGCTGCGTCAAGGTAGCTGCCGAAATCGCACCGTGCTGCCAATATTGCGCCGCAGCAGATTGCGTCTTTGCTTTAACTTGACATTGAAACTTGACGCCTCCGCCACACCGGCCGCGTTTGGTGTGAATGCACCTTTACTGCCAGCTATTCGAACAAGTGCTCCTGGTCTGGCCCCTGTCCAATTTTAGAAGCCTTTGTGGCTCACAAATCAGAAAGTTACAAAGTTACACCCTCACTCATTGTTGCATGTTCTATAAGTGTTCACTACAACCTGTCGCTTGCAGGATGCTTGTAGAGAAAGAATTTTCTCAAATATTTGTGCTCTGTGGGTTCACTAAGCAGTCTATAACCTTGATATTCCCTGTGGTCCACCTGTGTACAATAACCACTTTTTACCTGCAGACAGCCAGTGTCCACCTGAAAGAACAGTTGTGATAAAACGACTCTTTATGAATCAATAAAAAAAGCAATTCAAACTCATCAACATGTTCATCCTTACAGAAAATTATAAAATCGTTTTGTCTCGGCCCGTGCCTACATTTAGAAATGCAGAGCAGATGACATTTCTTCATGCAGGTTCGCTGTGAGTGTGTAGTGGACTGGCTGTGTGCTGTTCATCTGCGCTTCCCTCCTGGGGAATTCTCACAGTTCCTTCGGATTTAAAAGTTTCACATAACTCGGTCTCTCCAGGATGTTGCGATGTTACGATCGCAACTATTAACGCAAATTCAAGCAAACCCGAGTATTGTTGCTCACCATTCAACGTTATATTTTCATTACATCTTTACTGAGACTTTGACCAATCTACCGTGACAACAGTCATAGGTGATGACACAGCTTCACAACTGTTTCCCTTCCAACTTCATTTTTTATTAGTGTGCGCTCGCAGTGGCTAGGTGGGGGTTGTGTCTATCACCGATGAAGCACAACATGAACCGAGAATGAAAGGATTTGGGATAATTTCAATATGAAGTATAACTGTTTATTTGTATTGAGTAATTTCTGTTAGTAGGAAAGCAAACAGTTTGCAAGGGTTCTGTGGTTTTATTTGAAGTGTTTCCCAGCCAGTCACACCAGTTCAAGGTTAATCATGATTCACAGCTGTTATCATTTCAGTCAAATGCATTCAGCCCATTTATGTTTTCAGTGCATACTTGTCAGTTCATCGGCTCCTTTTGTTCAGTCGCCATTTTTGTTCTCTATGCGTTTTTGGCATCTTTGGTCACTTTATTCAATGTGTTAAGTTCCTGTCACCACTTGTCTGCATTTGGGTCCTCCACCACCATTTCCTTTGATGTAAAGGGCAAAAAGAAAACATACTTGGCTTTAAAATACCTTTATTCATCATATTGAGAAAAAAAAAATCGAAAAAAAAATCAAAATCATGACTTTAAAACTGTGAATCGAATCATTGCTTGACTGAATCATTACATCCCTAGTTGTGACTAAGGTCTAACTAACACAACTGTCTTAACACATCCCTGATCTGACCAGCTCCATCCCAAGGCTAATAGGCTGACTTTAAAGTTAAGAGAAACAAGCTAAACGACCCTACAATGTGGGTCACCAAACACAAGTTTGGAGAATCTTCACAAACAGATCCACTTCTTTGTTTCACTTCTCGTCTGAAAAAACAAATACTGTTGCATCTGTCAGTAAATAGCTCAGGGCTGCAGCAGGGCACACACTCAGGGGTCATCGGAGCAGATGTGCTGCTGCTCAATCAGTAGTTTAATCACAGAGGTTAGAGTTTAATGAGTTATTCTATACCGAACCTTAAATCACAGAAACACATGGCTGGTCAGTCATTATGTGCTCTTTTTTTGTGTACAGTACGCTCTGCAGCAAATAACAAATTGCTCCTCAGATCTGCACAGTTTTAAGTGTTTCCAGGTATTGTGTGATTTACTTGGGTTTCAAGAAATAGATAGATGAGAGACACTGGGACTTAATAACTCAAGAGGGAAATATCTCTTACATCTTTGAAAAAAAAACACACATCAAATTCTGTTTCTTTCACTGCTTTTGAAGGAGCAAAATGGTTCACACAAGTACGAATTAAATTATGTGTCCTGATAGTTCAGAGCGAAAGCAGTTTGGTGGTGTGCACTTTGGTGTGTTTATGTGTTAAAGTGTGTGGTTCAGCCTAAAATTCCAGTAAATTACACCATCAATCAAACCCAATATGGTGGGCAGCAAGAGAGAAAAATATCTTGAAAAGTCAAAATTCACTGGAGAAACATATGGCAATATTTAACTGCCTTTGGAGGAACACAACTGTGTGTTTGTGTGGGAGATTGAAAACAGTGCTATGTGACGGTTAAAGTCTGGGCTTTCTGGGGACAGGGCTTACCAGGGACTTTATAGACCTTCCATATTTGTAGCGTTGAGCATGGTGCTTGATTTGATTACAGTCAAATTCAGTTTACCTGTTAGGATATCAACTTTAGCTAACATTACAAAACTGCCGGGATTCTAAGATGCCAGAATCCTTGAGATGAGTGTTGTGGTTTTAGCTTTACTTCCTGTTCCAGCTTTTATTTTGACCTCAAGACTTCCTGTTTCACCCCAATGTTTGGTTCCCCCTAAATAGTTTAGAGCAGGGGTACCCAAACTTTATGCTGAAAGGGCCAAAATCTAAATGGGATCTTAGTCCATATACAATATTGTTTTGTATGTCATGAAATAAAAAGAGAAAATGAAGAATATGGTCTAATTTATCTATTTTGATTCTGAATTCATTAAGGCAACACACGTTAATAAGTATAAAAAAACTGAAAAAGGTTGCTAAAAGCATTGGAAGTGATGTCATTGGGTGGATTTATATTTTTTGTATATGTTTTACTTTTTTATTCCTATTTTTTGGCTCCGTTTTACTCCCATTCTGCTGCTCGATGTTTCTCATCCCCCTGAAACTAGTGTACCTGGTCGTCCTGATCCTTGCACAGCACCGATCTTAAAAAGAACCTTCATGTGGCAAAGGCTCTTGGGAATTTCTAAGACTTACAAAAAGACCAGGGCTGACTCACTTGGGGGTTGTTTCCCCCATAGCTGCAGACGAAGAAAGTGCTAACAGCGCCACCCGGAGGCTGAAAGTATATTACAGCCGTAGAGTTTTGGAACGCTATAGGGAATCAAAGGGAAACAGGTAAGGGGTTTTAACTAAACACTTGCCGGCTTCCGCAACCACTTTGGACATCCATTGTTTAGGGCATTGCTTTCACCTATGTGTTCCCTGCGTATATAAAGAACGTACCATTGTCATGTTAAATGAAAACTGTGTTTTTAGCATGTTCTTGTAGCAGTTTTCTCAAGATGGAGGACAAGTATAAAACATTAAGCTTAAAAATGCCTTTCCGAAATTTTCTTTATTAAAATTGTTGTCTATCAGAAAAAGTGCAGTTTGAAAAAGATTGTTAGTGTGACGTAGAACCTGCAATTGCGAGCATCCACTTGTAGAAATTAAATCCATTAACGTCTTTGTTTTACTTGTCTGATCTGGAATTTGGCTCAGAACTATACAGATGGATGGCAGCTATATTGCTCGCCATTTTTGGTTGTCTATCTATTTTAATAACACTTTTCAATTAACTTTTCAATAAACATTTTATTGCAACAGCATACTTTTCATTTCTTACCATATAACAAATACATCAAAACATTTTTTTATTTTTTTACCAAAATTCCTGTCAATTTTCCAATTTTCACACTGTTCGTTCCCAGTTAGCAAGTTGTAGATGGTAAGTCTCGTCAATTAGTGTCTCTTCATGATGAATTTAGCCAACCACAATCAAGACATATACACACACAGTTTTTAGAAAATGCTAAAATTGTATTCACTTTATGAAAGGAGCCTGAGGGCCATTGGATATTGAAACGGGGGCTGCATTTAAAGGACCACTGGGGACGGCTTTGAAAATAAATCAAAAGGATCAGAAAGGAACTAAACAGGACTGTCTTCCCGTTAAACTGTCCGATCCTCTTATTGGACCACATCAACTCTACCTTTGATTCAGTCGGCCTGATAATTAACTATTTGTCAACTGGATCTTCCCTGTTTGCCTCTGGGTCTTTTGAATCCTTAGATGCTCACTGAACCATTTTCCCAAATTTTTGATGCTGTCTACTGGATGCTTGGATTTAAGCAGACCTTGGACTACAGAGAAAGAGTTTGGATCAACTCAATTGGATTTCTGTGCTGGACGCCACTCAACACTGCACCACCCTTCTGCACCTTCCACCTGTGAATCATGCAGATTTTTGTTCTACCTCTACAATAAGTTCATCCTCCAGTGTGCACACACACCCATGAACTTGTCTATTACCAACCTGCTTCTCCGGTCTTTCTGTAAGAAAATTTCCCTCCACCTAAAGCTCAAACACACTTCTTGCACCAAGTTCCTAAATATACAAATCTGTATTTGACTTTATTAGGGTATAATGGTTTTATATTAGGGGCCCCACTGTGAAATGACGCTGGCTTTTGTTTAAGCTTCTTTCTATTCTGTAATCATACTTTAAATTAATTCTTATAAGTTTACAAGTTAATCAATTTACCTTTTTTTTTGGAAGAAGTCTCAGTTCACATCTGAAAGTGCTTAAGAATCACTTCACAAAAGGCATCCAAACATTAACCAGAGCTTATTTAGTCATTATTGTCAGTCCAAATAATTCCAGTAGGGCCACTTCATCTTCATTGTTTACTGATAGTCAACACAAGTCTGTGACAAATTACACAGAACAGTTTTCTGCATAATTCTTGTTCTGAGCAAGAAAACATGAATAAACTCTCCCTAATTCAAGGAGGAAACCTTGCCCAAAACCAGGTTTAAAGGTTAGTTTAATTGACTTTTTAGGACATTGTTACTAGGGAAAGATTGTGTTTGTAATATGCCTTCATTTGACAAAGGCACACGTTCATATTGTCTTTATAATGACATAAAAAGAGGCGCGCTCAAGTGACCACTTCCAATAAAAAGTCTATGTAAATGTGAATGCGTGTATCAGGCTTCCGCATTCAAAAACCTGAAGGTTCATTCACACCATCCGTGTCGACTTGTGTTCAAGTGGCCACTTCCAATGAAAAGTCTTCGCAAAAGCACGTGAAACCTCGTTTTGGGTTTCCACATCCAAATCTCTCATGTTCAAGCATCTCTAAGCAAGTTTTTCAGCCCAGTCTCTAGCTCTACGTACAAAACCGGCGCTCTTTGATCGCGTGCTGGAAGTCCAACCAGTTAAACTTTTGATTGTGAAAACACTGAACTTTGACAAATCAGAGACTCAAATTTAGTAGTAACAGTGTAAAAACACGGACGTCCCAACATGATTATAAAGGATAAATTATTAATTCTGGTCGGAATTATATGACACCAATTGTTTCATTTATCAGAATAGTCTGAAGCAGAATTTGAGACATTTGCACTGCTCGGACTTTTCGCACCAAGCCTCTTCCGACTGTAGGTAGCTGTGCTGGTTTCGGGCAGTGACAGTCCGGTGTGAACGCTGCATGCTAAAAATAGATTCAAGAACCAGTGTTTTTCTTCCATTGCGGTGCTGTGTGAAACAGCCCATTCCACAACTGGTGGAATATTTTGTTAGATCATTCTGACGCCTACAGCAGTAGCTACAAGGAAATAAATTAAAGGTCAAGATAAAGACTGTTTGAGAGACTACAAACACTATTAATACTGTCCCACACTGCAGGGACTTGCTGTATGTAAAATGTTACTGACAGTCATTGACCAGTTTTTTTCTCGTAAATTTCTTGCCATGCTGTGTATTTAAAGGTCTGCAGGACTTTTTTACTAAAGAAAAATAACTTTGACAAATATAAGTTGTTTTATTTGCCGTTTACATTCATTTTGTTGTTAACCCGGCTCTTAAACGCAAAATGTAAAACGTTTTCAAGATCAGAACATCAGAATTAACTGATAATTAACACTATTTCACATGTGAGGAAGTGCACAGTTTTTAGAATTAGCTTTCACAATGACGTAAATCAGAGTGAATGTATGAAATCGATCATGCAAGCTATAGAAGAATCTGCACTTTATGGGCAATAAGGATGTAACGATTCTTTTTGAATTGGTAAAAAAACGATTCAAACTTGTCAACACGGTGCAGAAAATTAAAAAATTAGTTTGTCACGCCTGTGCCTAAATTTAGATAAATGCAAAGTAGATGACATTTCTTCATGCAGGCTCGCTTTGAGTGTATTCGCGCCTGTAAGTGCGCGTAACCTTGTGAAACCTCTTCTCTGCGCTTGTGGGAGTATTCTTATGCTACTGTGACCTCCACTGCTCACCTGTGAAAGTATTCTTACGCCACTAAAACTAGTTCCGCCCCTCGTGAAGGACTGTGCGCTCATAGAGCTTCTCCTGCGCGCTTGCGTGAAACTCAACATTGAAGAAACAAAAAAACCCAGATGTACCCGTGTACTATTTTTTTCACATTGAAACTAAAACTGAAAAGAGGAAAAAAGACTGATTTATTTATATCTTGCTGCTCTTTCGAATTTTTTACGCAAGTCAGTCCCTCCAGGATGTTGCGATCGCAACTATTATCGCAAAAAGAAAACATATTTGCCCCTAAAATAGCCTACCTTTAATTCATTTTGTTCAGGAAAAAGAGTTGGAAAAAATCGTAATCATAACTTTCAAACTGTCAATCAAATTGTAGCTTGATTGAATCATTACACCCCTAATAGGTAATGAAGTTGGCCTCAGTAGAGTGGAAGTGAAGAATTTTGAGGTATGTTATGCTTTTGAAAAATAACATAAAATGCTACCTGTCTTAACGTTATCTTCTAAAAAAGTATTTTTTTCTTTCCAGGAATCATGGTCTTCTGGGTCACATTGTTGATTAGCATGGTTTTTATCACAGTGTGTTAAATTTAAGAAAAAATCAGCAATGTAATTTAAGATCTACATCAATTCAAGATCATATAATTTCTTAATTCTCACATGTGTTTATTGACAATTTGGCCCAATTAGATGATTATTTTGGGTCTTCCACTGAATCACAAACTCTGATTGGGTAAAGAAAAGGATCTCACCAGTTCTACTGCCGCCCTCTACTGGGCTGTAGAAAAAGTTCCATTGGGGGTAACCTATAGGCAAAGGGGTCGTACTGGTCTGGAGCTGAAGTTGAGCAACTGGTGTGTAATTAAATAGTGCTGTTCTACCTTGATTAAGGCCCAAATCTCTTTGCAATCACAAGTCCCATTCACCCATTCACCCATTCACACACTGATGGCGTTTTCACTGCCATGCAATGCGCCAACTAGATTACTGGGATCAATGTGGTGTTCAGTTCAAGGACACTTTGACACAAGGGCAGGTAAGCCGGTAACTGAACCAGCAATCATCTGATCAGAGGTCAGCCTCTCTACCTGTGAACTTGAATAAGCCAAAACCGTGAATCCTTGCATGGTGGTGATGTAGGCAAGGCAGGATGCTTCTCTTTATTAGCAAATACTAGCACTTACTCTACTGGCATACACAGTTTAATCCAGTGCAGTAAATGGTCAACGGGATGTACAAAATTGAAGGTTTCTCTATTCTTCAAGGTGTAGAACTCTACTTCTGCGCCACAGCTAGCTATGTGTTAGTGCTTCCTTATAGAACAAGAGATTTGTGTTTTCTTGTTGGCGGGTTCTTAATGTCACAACGGCATGGCATGGAACCTGGACTACTGAGTTAATAAGCACCGCAATAAAGTTCTCCATTCCACAGATAAATTTACTGTCACAAACAATTCTCTGATTCCCCTCTCAGCCACAGTCACAGCTGAGAGGGTGATTGCCATATTTATTAAGACACACCCACATCTAAAACCTTACCCAGTGACCCAGTGAATGTTTTGTGTCAGTGAAGCAACTATCTGTTAGCCTCAGAAACACGTGTATTGATAACCAGCTGCAATGTTTCTAAGCTGAGAGTCTCAGCAAAAACCAGGCAAAATTAGAACTGCACTTTCTTTTTGTCAAACATTAGGCGATGGTAAAGTTAACACACAGCTTTCTAAAATCACATATTCCCAGTTCCCACACTGAAGACTCCCATGGGGGGAGCCCTGTTGGCCTGGTTCGGCAGCAGTTATTTAAAAGCTGTCTTCAACCTCACAAGACAACAGATATGTGTTGTTGGATTGCTTTGCTGCTGACTTGTGCACTACCACTAGTTCATGGATGAGGTTGGGAACGTTAACGCTGCTCTCCTTTAGTTCAGTCTTTTTTTCTTCATCCATGGATGTGAGGCCTGTGTTCCACCTGATTTAATGGTCTCTGCTCTATTACGTGAACACTTTGTGACTCTGGTTGAGCAGAAGCATGGGCTAAATCCTCTTTATATGGAACTCATTAGCAAACCTCTAAAGACCAAGTGGCACTGTTCAAAAGTGAATGTTGACTGTAAATGAGAAGTTGAGTGAGTGAGTAGGACATCCGTTGCCATTTTTTGCAATATGGGTGCCACCATGTTATAACCAGGTGTTATTTGTAAGTAGTGATTGGTCCAAGTTGGTCTAAGTCATTGCTTCTATGGCAATCACTGTCACAAATCAGGAGTGAGCTTGTTGGAAGAGCTCACCCCAACAGTTTTGACAGAATCTGTCAATGGAATATTTTTAATGTTCGGCAAGAGGCCGCATACTTTAGCTTGGGCGTCTGATTGGTCAGTTCATAACTTGAATAACTTTCAATACGGAAAAGAAAATCATGAGAGGTCTATGGGATTTTGGCTTCTTGAAGCCAGCAGATACTTCCTGTTTGGAACATGAAGAGGGAGGGGTCATACAGTCCAGTTATCATATATAGTCAATGGAAGTGGCCAGAGTTAGTGAGCAATCTGCACTGTCACTAATTTTACTGCCCACGATGTCCCAGAAGAGTCAATTTACCAATGAGTACTCTGATAAACAGGAACTAGAATGGTAAATAGCCAACTGCTTTTTTTTACAAAGCACCCACTGCAGACATAAGGAATAGGAAGAGGGATGTTGAGGAAGATATTATGTGTCACAAGGATTTTTTCTGTTTTTCTTTTACAGTGGGCCTGTAAGTGTGTCTATTAAGTTAGTGAACCTCATGCAAGATTGTTGGCTTTTAGTGAGACTCCAAAAGTAGTTCAAACAGGTTTGAACACTGCTCTGCTAAGAGGCCCGTTCAGTGGGGCTGCAGGCGGTGACATCGGGTCACTGTGTGTTTACTGCATGTGTACGTCTTCTTGAACGTAGCTGCAAGGGCCAGCATGGTAACTGGAGAGTCTGTCCCGGTTGCTGTTGGACGAAGGCAGGATACACCCTGGACAGATCACCAGTCTGTCACAGAACCTTTGGAGCTTGATCAATCGCTATGCTAGCCAGTTGCCCAATGTACAGCTTAGCTAGCTAGCGAGTGCCGCTCCCTAGGCTCCGGCAGAACTAGCGATGTCTACTGTCCAAGCTCCATGATGTATTCAACAAAGGAATTCCAGAACAACTTTGGCAGTTGCTCCGCGGCATCAAGGCTACAAGTAGTTAATTTGATGTGCATCGAAAGAAAGGTGGCAGATGCAAATTTGCAACGCCAGCGGCGTCCGGTGTGAGTGCAGCGTGAGACTCTGTTTCTTTACTCATAAAATGCAGAAATGGAAACACAAGAAAATAATAGAGAAGCTTGATAGAGAAGGAAAATTGTAGAACAATAATAGCCGAATCCGAATTCTTCCACTAAGCCTACGGCTTCTCGCTACCCCTGTATTCTATATATATCTAGCCCTGTAAACAGAGAGTTATAGAAAAAAATAATGTCTTCTAATTCGGACGTTACTAACCCTCGATGATGTCATCAATAGGCGCCGGTCATCTAGCTGCCAGCAATCAAAAATACAAAACAATATTAGCTTTATAAAGTTAAAAATGTATCCAAAGACAAAACGTAATTACTTCCACTTAAATGTAAACCTCTTTCCTTTGAAGCACATCCACATAAAAAAAATGGTTTTCTCCTCAGGTCTGCGAGAAGCAGATCACTCTCCCGGTGAAGGGATACGCAACCTTAAGTGGCTTCCCCTTAAAAAGAAGAAGTTCAGACACCACCACAGCTCCAAATGCCCCAACAAGTGGAGGGGTAGAGGAAGAGTTCGGATTTGGACTTAGAGAAACAAAAAAACAAGGTAGTGGGTCACTTTTTACCAACAAGACAACACAAGGGTTAAAGAAGAAAAAAGTTCTTATCGTCAGATTTGATCTAACCCAGTTATTTATAATGATGTTCGAACTTTTAACATTGCAACTGCTTTATAATACGCAGGTTTGTTGACCCTTTTTTTATTGCAACTAAGTTATTTTAGTTCAACAACAAAAGTAAGTAAGCATCTAAACATGAAAATTGTTGTAATCAAACCTAAAAGCTTTGTTGTGTGAGCCTTTTCCAACAGTAAATAAAAGCTCACATTAAAGTAAATAGAAAAATTCCTGAAGGAATGAGGTGGAAAATTCTCCTCTGAGCCAAACCTAAATTTGACTTTTACATCTTGGATTTCTCTAACATGGAGTTTTCCTCTTATTGGCACTAAAGTCTATTTGCTTGTTTTGGTGATATTTGTCAATGAATTACCACTTAAAAAAAAAAAAAAAAAAAAAAAAAAAACAGAGCTTTTGCCAAAAACTACAGCGACTCCTGACCCACAATTTAATGTGTGGTTTAAAATGATAGTTGGTGGCATTACATACTGTGAGGGTAACTCTGGAGGAGGTATATTATGTTAAAATGTGTTTGTCAAAGAAGAGCTGAAGTGAGACGAATTAAAGCAGAATTTTTTTCTCATTCTGTGTTTTCCCCAGAGGAATATATGGATTTTTCTTCTCAAAACAGCGCCGGTTTGTTTGCTTACTTATTTCAGAAATGATTTTATACCTATTTTTCATGATATACAGCGTCTCCTCAAACTATTAGCCACAGAATTTCCCTAAAATTTATGTTCATTTTTTTGCTGTTGAACTTAATCTACTGTTTTCATGACTTTTTTTGTTTTATCTTACTTTATTTTACTAATTTGATTCATATCATAATTTAAAAAAGATAAAAAATAGAACATTTTTAGAACAGTCTACCAACACTAATTTAAAAACACAAATATAAGAAATAAAAAATACCAATACACAAGTAAAGCAAACAATGTGCTTGAAAAGGAGCAGGTAGAGGAAAAGTTTTGTGTGGTCCCACACTTTTTTTACAACACTTTTTGTTACACATATCTATTTACAGTTTTTTTTAACTTATATTGGAATGCCATTCTGTTTTTGTATTGTTACTGCAAACTCAGATCGTCATCGTAAATGAAAATTTGATCACAAAAAAGGTTCAAGCTTGTGTTCTACAGCATGGTGATGAAATGTCCTCTATGAATAAACTAGATTTACTTTAAAGGTATAAAAAGATTTTATATATATACTGTATATATAAGTGTGTGTGTCTATATGTACATGTTTTAGCTTGTGATAGTTGGACACAAACTTTATGTCCCTCTGCCAATAGAGGGCAGCAGCAACTTTTTACTCCATGACATTTCTGACTTGAATGTTGTCCCACCTACACACAAAACATTTCAGAGATTGTTTGAGAGAAGAGGTATGGAAACTATATTCAGTTCTGAAGTACAGTTTGACAAATGTGTTATAAAGGAAAGATAAATGATTTGGGAGATGAAGCCATTTTTTCTACTTGCTGTAAACTGTAGAGTGGTGTTTTATGAAGCATTGCATTAAAATGTTTTCTTAGTTTTGCTATAAAACCTTTACATATTTGCAATCTTTACACGTTGAACACTTTTTTATTAATTAAAACCAGCTTAAATGTTAACTTTTTAAATAGTTTTTCATCACGGATTTGTCTGATTGTATGAAAAATTCTGCCCAGACTCTGAACAACTGACTCCAAAGGCCTCTTTTGGATTATTATTGGTTTAAAAAATGATATCAGAGTGGATCATTAGGTTGATGGATGAGTTAGGTCTAAACGGAGAGCTTCTGCTGGGACTTTTGCTTCAGACCAGTCCCGTTCTCCTCCTGCGTGTGGGAATGCGTCTGAGCGCGGACAGCAGGGAGTGTTTCTGGGGAAGATAAGAGGGCAGTGAAAGTTTGGAGAGCCCTGCGCTCTCGTTTCTGGTGACATCGACGCAGAGGGAGGGAGGTTTGTGAGGGAAACCTAAATACAAACCTGCCCGCCTCAGTCTTCTCAAAGCCTCGCGGCGCGCCGGGCTGTTACGCGTCTCCTCTCCCCCAAAACTTTTCCTTTTATTCCAACTGAAACTGCGCGTCACTTCTTCCTTTTTTTGTCTTGGACCTGCGGGATGCTCTCTGGAAGGAGGTCACAACCCAGCAACTTGGTTGCAATCTGGAAAGTTTCGGAGTCAAGCTAAACTTGTCGGGAAGTTGGTGAATGGGGAGCACTTGGAGGAACTTTTACGCATCGATCTGGGTGACGCCTCTACCTGTTTAAAGCGCGTCCTGGGTGTCTCATCACAACCACAACTTTCTCCTTTTACTTCAATGGCATTTTCCCCCCAAGGAGCCTAATTGATCGACAGAAGCTGTGATTTTTAAAACTGTATCAATCGTTTGAGTCAACCCCCCCTTTCCGAAGCGCATTTCATCAAACGTGTCCGGGAACTAACTCTGCTGGATATCATGGCTTCAGTGGGAGCGGGGAAGCGCGCAGCGCCGCGCCGGGTTTGGGCTCTGCTCCTCGCTCTGCTCGTGTGCGCAACGCCGGTGGATGGATGCCCACACAAGTGCAGCTGCTCCGGGTCGCATGTGGACTGCCAGGGTCTGGGTCTAAAGACTGTCCCCAAAGGAGTACCGAGGAACGCAGAGCGCCTGTAAGAACAAACAGCATCTTCACTGTGTCAGAACTTCAGGATTTCTCACTTAGTGCTCAGACTGAAGTTTATTGACTCATTAGTGACTTTATTTTACAAAAACGACCAAGTTATATGATGCCAAAAACTATTTAATTAATTTTGACAAAATAAAGGCCCTAAGCTGTTAAAAATATGAGAAAAATGATCAAATTCACACTTTGTTGCATTTACGAATTTGCTGAAAAATATTGTAAATGATGCTTTTACTTTAAAACACTGCCAACAAATGATAGTTATGAAGGATCTTAATATCTACATTACATTTATAAGCAGAAGATGTGAGGGGAACTCCTTTAAATTTTGGGAGGAAAAAAATAGCTATAAGTTAGTTTTATTTTTTCCACCCTTTTATATAAAGTTTTATTTCTTTTTCTTAAATAATTCACCTAGCTTTTCTTCTGATTCATTTGTAAAAAGTATCGATTTGTGGGGCAGACTGATGCTGCCACCGCCTGCCTGATCTTGACACGTCTACATCAGTGCAGCCACACACACGCATTCACAATCACACGTTAAGGTATGGAAGTGATTATGTGTGATAACGGAGCAGCCAAAGCCCTGCAGGGGATCCACAACAGACCCAACCCTGAGACAACAAACACAATCAGTGAGGCTGTGGAGGGGATTGTGTGTTTGAGGGGAGGGGTGTTGCAGTGTTTGTGGAAATGTGTGTGAATGTTTGGGGTACGGATCCATGTCTGTTCTTTACTTGCTTCTGCGTGTTTGTGTTCCTGCTGCACATATGGCCGTCTGTCCCGCACAGCCCCTCTGACCCTCGCTGAACTGTTGGCTTTCACACAGCAATCTCCCGAAGTCATTTACACCGCAGATAAATAAATAATTATGGGGAGTTGTGACGGCAAAGTGGGATAAGGTGTTCCTCTGCTTCTCACCGGGCTCCCCGGGGTGGAATATTTGGAGTAACGGCGGCCCTTTCTGCCCCCATCACTCTGCAAGTTTTGTGTTTACACTTCCCTGATTTATCCAGGTCAGTGTTTCAGATGTGACTCCAGCCAGGAGTTCCTCTCATCCTCCCTCTGCCCCTCCCGCTCAGCTGGGCTTCATCTCACTTTCCCTCTGCTGATATATTTTTGAGTTCAGGCTGGGAAACATAAAAATGGATGAGTTTCCAGTTCTAAAGGTTGTGGCAGATGGGAAACTTTTTAAGGGAGAGGATGAAGAGTATTACTTCAGGCGGGGGCTCCGTTTCCCAAAATGACAGAAGTTCATTGTGAACATTTCTTTAAACAAAAATGTTCATTTCTGACTTTAGCATTAAAAGTACATGGAAAGCAATAGTCTTCTCAAATGATTTCAACCTCTATTTCTCTGTAACCTTTTTTTATGAGCAGCTCTTTAATAAAACTGTCAACTTGACATTTAAATTAGATAAAGTTATATATGTTTGTGCAGTATTAGTCTACTTGTGTAAAGAAAATATATATTTTTAATTTTTTACAAAAAAATTACAAGGAACTCGCCCATCTAAGAAAATAAAATCTTACAATTATCATTATTATCATTTACTGTGAACTAAAGCAGCATGTGGTTCTTACTAATAAAAATTGAGAGAAACTAGTTCCAACTAGTTTTTGTTTTGCTAAAGTCCAATGTGGTGCATTTAAGAACACATGAACCTGGGTTTTTATACGCACTTTTAGCATATGTTGTTGACATTGACTGTTACTATCTGATGCTTGTGCTTACAGTTGGAAGAGGATTGGAGTGAAATGTCAAAGGGGTATCAATCTGGTGAATCTCGCTTGAGGCTTTTTCGATATATGAAAGACTTAGTGTCTTAGATTTCCAGTCAGGTACAAATGGCAATTAATACTTTCTCCTCCATGATTTCAAATGGTTGGTACTTTAGTGTTTTGAAAAGGACACTATCCATATGTCACTACCAAATCCCAGTCCGATTGGTTAAAGTTTAGCTGGTTTAACTTTTGACCTGTGCACATTTGATGTGTATTTTGCGTGTAGAGCCAGAAAAAAACTTTCTCACTCCCACTTCGTCACATATTGACGTTTGGTTAAGGACCCCTCCACGATACTTTTTGACATTTTGGATATCCTCAACTTGTCATTTTTTGATGTACTGGCTGTTCCCATTAAATCATGAATCCCCAACCTCCGGGCTGGGAACTAGAGCCGGTCCAGTACCTCGACGACTGGCGCACTGGTATTCAAAACCGATACCCAAACCCTAACCCGAAACTGGACCAGATGCGATACTGGACCCAAACCGCTACCAGACGCTGTACTGTGCGCGAACCAGATGCCAACCATTACCGGGTTAAGGTTAGGGTACACTGGGCTAGGGTCCCGAGGGTTGCGGACCTTTGATTTTACAACCAGCCAGCATGTCAAAAACAACAAGTTGGGGACACCCAAAACATCAAAAAGTGACGTGGCGGGGGCCTTGGCCAAACGTCAATATGTGAGGAGTTGGGGATGAGAATGTGTTGCCACAGAAAGCCAAAACGCTCATATAAAGCGATTGGTCGAACGTGCGTTCCTGAGCCCAGTGTAGCAGAACACACTTTAACATGTTTTTTTGTTTGATAAAGCATCATGACGCACACCAACTGTGGTGCTACAAGAAGGAGGAGTGTAACATGTTTTAGCTGTAAGTCTAATAAAATACTGTCATTAAACCTTGTAATGCTCCTCTAAACTAATTTAGTATTAGGTAACCAGTTCACTGCATCTGTATGTTATTTGGGATTGCTTTGCTTCAACAGTTTATGACTTTTAAAAAAAATTAACTTTAGTACCTTTTGCACAGTTTAACACACAGGTGATTAAATATTCATTTTTAAAATTTGCTGTCATCTTTCGTACTACAGATTCAAAGATCATGTACTCTCAACTGGATCACCTGATTTTAGGATCGTATTTGATGGACTGGTGGGTTCAGAAATGTTGGCTTTTCATTTGGAATTGCTGCGACATGCTGATGTCGCACTGAAACATTTTCTTAAAGTCCCACTCTAATAATCTTTTGATCTATTGTAAAAATGTTCCCTGTGGTGATTTAATTATGATTATACCGTTTTTAGCCAATATCCAAAAACCTGTCATTTTTAGGACATGGTTTCTTCAGAGCTGCAGTAGTTCATCAGAAGTTTACCCCTGAGCTGTGGATGGGACTGTTGGCGTGGGGCAAACCTGGATCTACTGTATTTGTTTAAAACTATTCTGAAAGACCTTGAAAAGAAATCATTAACACTTTGCTGCTCTTGGTCTTTTTTTGTTGTACACATAATATGAAATGTCTCGGATTGGGGCCAGGACTCACTAGAACAGGGGCGTCCAAATACAGGCCTCGAGGGTCTGTGTGTCCTACATGTTTTCCAACCAATCTGCCATTCAAGCTACTTATTGGCCAAACACACCTGATGCAGGTAATCAGCAGCAGATAAGGCAGGATTGCTGGAAAACCAGTCGGAGGTTGGCCCTCAAGGCCTGGATATGGACACCCCTGCCCTAACAAAAAAAAGATCTACTCATCTCAATAGGACTATCCTGGTTAAATAGGTGTTAAATTAAATAAATACATGTAGTGTTGAAGGAAAATGTCTGGCACCACAAAGAATAAAAATAACTATCAACAGATTTCTTGAAATACTGTTCCCCATTTATAGGCTGTTGAAAAAACCAGGCGGTTGATTGTAGGAATGAGGTCGAGTCCACCTGTCATGACGACAGTCACTCTCTTTTAAATCCAGGTTTTTCTCACTGTTATAAACGGTGCGTTTGCAAAGGTTAACATGAGAAAAACAGTGGCGACCTCGACCTGCTCACTCAGCACGCACTCATTCACACACAAGCACCCTCGCAGATTACCTCCGGCCAGGCAATTCCGTAATGTCCTCCTTGGGAAGCCACTTGAGACCTCATTTGCATTTAATTTGAGTGGAGGCTTGGCGTGGGGGGGTTAACAGGCTTAACAAGGCGAGAGTAAAATGAATTAGAAAACAGGGAGTGCTTGTCTCTTTTGGTTCACTTTACACCTGCCCTACTGGGACCCCAGACATACACACAGCACACACCCGGTAGCCCTGATTTTTGGCTCTGAGAACTGCAAACTATTGGCTAGCTTCTGTTAGACGCCAGAGAAGTGACTGTAATAGACTCCAGGCTTTCAGCCGTCAGTTTTCTGAGCTGCTGTGAGGCATTTCTGTCTTCAAAATGAATGCGTGCCAGCTAACATGTACCCTTCAGCAGTTTTTGTGTCTTTTAAGATGTATTTCTGAATGTTAGAGTGGTGCGTTTGCAGTTGAATAAGGTCACTGCTGGAAGTGGCCGGCTGCCTGAGCCAACTTTAGAAAAAGTAATTTTGATTTTAACTGCAAATTTTTCTGTTTCCTGGCTAGCAGCGCTTCAAGGAAGGTTTGGCAGCTTTTTTATGAGCAACACCTTCTCTGCTTTCTCCATCCCTGCCTGGCGTTTGCTCTCCTTGTGTCATTGCGCTTCCTTTTCCAACTCTTCATCTTTGTCCAGACCTTATTCCACTTTCCCACACGTTACATTTCCTCTCCTCACTCTTTGTCATTCATTAAGTTTCTGTTGTTATTTCACCCTTGGATCACTTTTATCTCTTCTGCCCCAATTCTTGCTCTGATCCACATCTACCCTTTCAGCCTATACCCTTGCTTTGCCAGCAGCATCTTTCTTATGTAGTTTTCACGACCCCTGTTCCCCTCTTGTTGCCAAACTACCACAGAGCACACAGCAGTGGGACCCTACTGCTGAGTGTTTGCTTCTGGACATAGGATTGACTCACATCAAGTTCTTCAAACTTCTTCTAAGACTCAAGTTTAACTCTTACACTATGTAACCCCAACAGAAAAAAAAAACTGTCTCTAAAAGGCAACCCTTATTTACTCCTATAAAAATAGCTTGTTTTTTCTTTTTAGCCATTATTTTTTAAAGGACTCAAGACAATTCAGTTCATTGTGTTAGCAACTTTTAAAGTTTGTCATTATTGAGAGTTTGCCCACATATCTACAAATCGTTTTTATCTCGTAGTTGTTAAGATTCAGGCTGATGGATCTAATACTTGCTGGGTGGACAGATCAATGTGTGTGCACAACACGTATTTGCTAACATGGTAAATCTGTGGTGGGGCGGCCACGGTGCAGAGGTAGAGCGGCTGACCGCTCATCGAATGGTGACAGGTTCAATTCCTGCCTTTCCTGCCCATGTGTTGAAGTGTCCTTGGGTAAGACACTAAACCGAACATTGCTGGTTATAGGTTGGCGCCAGTGTTCGCCATCAGTGTCTGAATGTGTGTGTAAATAGGACTGTGACTGTAAAGCACTGTGAGCTTTCTAAGAAGATAGTAAAGTGCTATAAAACTATACTCTATTTACACGTTTAGACTGTGACTAGTAACCTATAGTCATTTCACAGTTGTATGCCTTTAGTTGGGGTTTTTCATTTTGATTTTAGCAAGGTTTTCCACATGAATTCAAGATTACTTTATTAATCCCACAAATTCTTGATTGTATAAATGTATACATCCTTAATTGTGTTGTAGCTGGTCTGTAGAAAGTTATAGTTAGACCCTTACCAGCCATCACCAAGATAATAGACAGATTTCAACGTATTGTATTTGCCCACTGCACCCCGTAGTGCTATCAGAGTTTTCAATGATGTGGGTTGAAGTTGAAGCACAACTGCAGTGACAAAAAAGTAAAGCTGTTCAGACACTTCTTAGAGAGGAAAGTTGTTTGTACTGCAAAATAGTGCTGACACATGAGTATAGTTGAAAAAGATGGTACTGCATGCAAATGCAGCTCATTTACTATTTAAGTCAACAACGTTTTATAAATATTTTCATGGTTTTTAGAAAACGACTGGTTGCTGGTTGCCAGCTCTTATGGGAAAGCTTGTTTGTGGATTTTTCCTGGATACAAAACTTTGAGGACAACCTCACCTGGCACACACCATGTAGTTATTGTTGAAAAAAGGCCATCATTCATAGGGGAGTGTTCTTGTTTTTACATGGTGCAGCAGAGTTTTATTTTTATTATGTAGATTAAGGAAAGTCACTAAACCAAGAAGTAAAAACCACAATGAGCTTTCTGTTCCTAAGTGACCTCTTTAATGTTACACCTATCATTCATGGCCATCATGTGGTATCCGTTTTGTTTTCACTACGGTTGAGTCAGCTATGTTGAACCAAATGACACGAGCGAGGCTAACTGACATTCAGGCTACAGTCCTGGGTCAGTGGGTGATGTTCTTTTCTTCTGTTTCGTCCGGCATGGGGGCAGTTGACCTTTTATTTAATGACTGCTAGCCTGCCAAAGAGGCAGCCAGCTGGCACTGACAGTCGGCTCTATCCTTCTGGGAAATGGAGCAAACTGGATGCTACAAGAAAACAAGCACACACACTCAGTATTCATATGCACTTTATGTAGAAATGCATCAAAAGCTCACAGAGATACAACCACACCAATTCAGACAGAAACATATTAATTGCATGCAGTTAAAGAAGTATTTGCTTTGTTAAAACAAGTGAGTGACACACCTGCAGTATTTGTGTAGTTCACTAGCGTGTGTATCTTTCTGTCTCACATGATTCTGTACACATCTGGATATATGGTTCACAAATTAACTAACTGAGGCGGTTTAATACAAATTATTTTACCTAAATGGATGCAATCTACCATAATTTCTGCACTATGGGGTGCATTGGACAATAAGGAGCACCGTCAATGAATGGTCTATTTTTGACTGACAGCTCTAAAAAACTTTACTGTGACTATGCTAGCTGCCACGCTTGTCAGTAGCCCTAAAAAAAATACAAAAAAAATAAAAACACACGACACAGTCTAAGACTCCTACACGTTAGCTGCATTAGTGTATTCACAGTGACACCCAGTCTTGTTTGCAACTTGTTGAAAATTTTGACAGAGCGCCGTTTACGTCTCTAAATCACTTCAGCATCAGTAAACTCAACTACAATTATTCAATATATAAGGTGCTTCGGATTAAAAGGTGCACTATTGTTTTTGAAAAAAAATTAAGGCTTTTAAGTGTACTTTATAAATAACAAAAACTGTAGATATTTAATATTCATTCGGCATTTTAAGCTACAAATGAAAGTGTATTTTAAGAGATACACAATAACTAAAACAAAATGTTAAAAGCTGCAAATATTCTATTTTTTTAGTCTGTTTTGATCTTTGTGGTTTAAAAATAAATTTGTCATATTAAGGGCCCAAATCATGCTATTCTTAAGTCTGTCAGAGTAAACAGTCTCCATTTGTGATCATACTGTTTATAACCTTTGGAACACTAAAGAACAAATTATTTATGGAATATTAATTATTTTCTTGTTTTTTTTTCCTACCCGGTTTCTGCTCCATCCATTTCATGCCGTCATCCTCGGTAGCGTGTCTGCATTTTTTCCATATAATTAAACACTATTTGAACTTTTGCAAAGATGGATGTGCATACCATATTTCTGCCTTAAGTAGTCCTGGCCATTGATACGGCGTCGGGTTGGTCATGTGTGTCTTAAAGGACCCCGGGATCTAAAGTAATGAGCACCTGTTAGGGTTGGAATTCATAGACAACAGGACACAATTGTAAAATGTATACGTTATTGTGCATTTTAAGTCTGGTCACCATTATCTCCACAGAGAAAATGTGTGTTTGTGTTCGCCTGGGGCCAGTTCTGGCAGAGGAGACTCTTCCTGAAAGGGGCTGTTCTCACTTTGTGACATCAGCGCATGAGGACCCGCTCATTTTCGTGGGTATGGGAGGGGCTGCTGTTGAGAGAGCAGGTTTTTAGAGGATTACTCAGAAATGCATGAATGGATCAAAATATCGCTTTGGGGTTCTTTATAGTGAAGACTGAACATTATGAAACACTTAAAAGCTCAAAAAGTTGGTTTTGTATTTTATAGACCCTTTAATATATTCATGTATTATTTATAATACTGTAAAGTAATATTTTTATATGTTAAGTGAACCAAACACACACCCCTTGGTGTGGTTTACCTTCAGCCAACTGAAATTGACGCCAACTTGGTAGAAGCAAGCTTGTGATTGGACATCTTTTTGTTTGCGTCACATGTACAAAAAAAGACAAACAGAGTAATGATGCAATAGGAAGAAAAACTGACAAATTTTGATCAATTTTATACTTTATAAGCAACATTATCTTGTTCATGTCTGTGGTTTTCAATAGTACTGCTGTTACCCCCAGTACTATATTGATTTTTTTTGTCACCCTTCCATTAACATTCTTAGTATTTCAAGTGAGTGAAGTATTTTTAATTAGCCTTTTATTCCTATGGAGACATTTTCACTGAATCTATAAATGTCTCTAAATGTCATCTTTTGTTTTTTTATGGATTATTATTAATAAAGCCCTAACTGGGACTTTAAATCAAGGTGACCAAATCTATGCTGCAATAATAATAATAATAATACAAAAAAAAACACTTAAAATAGTATTTTTATGTCTGGAAACAAGTTCAGGGTGTGTGCTGTGTCTCATCCCATCAAAGCTAGGACACGTTCCAGCTTCATGCTAACTCTTAACTGGATAAAGGTGTGGTAAAAAAAACCAGAAGGATGCAGTGATGTTACTCTAAAAAAATATATTAGTCCGCATACCAAAACTCATTCTGCTCCCAGTTTGAGCTCAGACCGTAAGAAAGAGCCAAAGTGCTGCTCCATTTGATTAATTGATCATCAGCATGTGTGTCTATTTCTGCAAAAGCACAAGTTTGGGCAATTTTCTGGCCTGCAGCTTTCAGGTGTCACAGTGCAGACCAGAAAGGCATCTGCACCAGTCTTAGCAGAGTAAAGCTAAACATCAGTCCGGGATACGACCTGATCTATCTACAGTCAGACGGATTATTCCCAGATGAAAAATATTTAAGAAATTCATTATGGTGTTTATTCTAGCAGTTTTATTCCAAGTCCAAGGATAATACTTAGTAAAACGACAAAAAACTTAGTTTTTAGACTCCATGAAAGTGTTGTATTTATACAAGTGCAGATGAAAGCCATGTTGCAATGATCAAAGTGTCTCTTATGTCAAATTAAGTAATAGGCTTCTATAAAGTACACAAAACATGAAAAGATCATTCATAATCTGCTTTTACTCTTAGATTCATGGGAAAACCTAGCATGCAACTCCATCCTCTCACTGAACACTCATTAGTACATGCACACGGTTCAATGGATTAAACATGCAGATGGTTGTAGATGGAAACTTTGACGTTCAAGAAAAAAGCCTGTGTGACACAGAAACAACCCAGAGTCACGAATGAACTTCTGTGACTGCTAAGAGAAGTCCTCCGACGAGTCTGGGTCCTGAAAGTTTGTCACGGTAGACAGCTCAGTATGTCTAGTATGTATTGAGTCCTTTAATTACTGCAAGTGCCAGGGTTTTAGGTTGATGTTTGTGTGCGTTTGGAGTGAGGCTATGCACATTCTTGTTTATTGGGTTTCATCCTAATCTTTCTTATTCTCTTTTGGTACGTTGAGCTCTTTTCCTAACAAGCCACCAGTCTTTTTTAGAGCACAGCAGGAAATCCAAATATATGAACAGTGAGATAAAAATGTCATAATAGCAAGATCATTAAATGTCCAGATAAGTCTATTAAATAAATTGTTATAATAAAATAAAAAACAGATGCAATAAAAAAGGAAAATTTGTCCCAGTTTACCATGTTTTTTGCTGTAAAATGCACTTTTAAAAGCTTTAATTTCTTTAAAAGATGACAGTGTCTAATAATCTGGACTGCCTTATATATGTACTAATTCTTACATATACACTGTATATTAATTCTGCCAGATGCGGCCCGCCTGGTAATTATAACCGGCCCTCCAGATCATTTTATTTTATTGTTATTAACGACCCGATGGTATCTTGCGCTTATTTCTTGTATAATTTTGACAAAATATATTGAAAGTTATTTAAGGTTTTACTTGATATATTCTGATATAAAATTCCTACCTGTTTTATAATGTTAAAAAGTTAAGTTTATAAGGTTTTAAAAATTTAGTTTAAGTGTGTTCAATAAAGGTTTATCCTGCGACCTAAGGTGTGATTTGGATTTTGGCCCCCCATGTGATTGAGTTTGGCACCCCTGCTCCTCCTTCCCGCAAATTTTAACCGCACCATAGACATGTAGGGCCGCTGGTGGGAGGGTGATGGGGGTCTCTGCGAGCAATCAGGAGATGCCCTGTTAAGGCCTTCTCACCAATTTTAACTGCACCCCTTTAGTACACACACCTCTAACACCACAAATATACACTCTAACAAACAAACACGCATGCATCCGACCTTCTGTCCCCTACCCCATCCCTGGCGGGGGGGGGCGGGGAACCTCGGCCTGGTGGTCTAGTCTCTTGGGTGCCGGTCTCCTGGGCCTGGCGGTCTCCTCCCCACGCCGGGAGTGGGATCCCCGAGATTTAAGATCTAGCAGGAGATCAAACTACATCGGAGCCTGGGGGTGTCCAGGTCTCGGTGGTGCGGGGTCCGGTCCTTGCTCTCGAGAACTAGTCCTCTCCTTAACTCCATCAGTGGTGTGCCTGGTCGGGCCTTGTTACATCACTCCTCCAGGACCTCCGTTTCTCTATGGTGCGCCTCTCCTCGCCGAGGGTGGGCGACCCCTTCTTTGCTCCCCCCTGGGCCTCCCGTGGCAGGGGCGGGCGGTTGTCTGCAGCATATCAGTGGGTTTCCCTTGGGGGGACCTGACCCGTACCTGGGGTGGGGTGGGGGGATGCTCGGCGCTGCTGGGTGGTGGTGGGCTGCTCTTTCGGCGGTTGGGGGGCTATCCGGAGGTGGGGCCTCCGCTCTCTGTGTTCCTGTGCCTTCCTGCTCTCGGGTGTGGGGGGCCTCTGCGGCGGTCCCTCATGCCCTGGTCTGGATGTTTGGCGGGATTGGCCGGCAGGCGGGTTCTCTCCGCGTCCCCGGGGCAGGTGTTGGGGGGGGTCCTGGCTGCTGCTGCTGCCCCGGTGGGGGGTCTTGGCGTGGGGATTGCTGGGTGCTCTCCCCCTTTGTACATTCCATCTTTATCCACATTAGGAAACCATAAACACTCACCTGAGCACAGGAGTCAGCTCAGCTTTGCACAAAGAGTATGTGTGACAGAATGAAAGTCTTTATCTGTGTCGATTTGTATGAGTAGGTGTGTGAGCTGCAGTATATTGTGTGTTTTTTTACGTTATGTGTTTGCATAGTCACAGTAACAGTAACGCTTGGGTGCTTTTGTAAATACACTTATTCAACTAATGTGTAGCAGTGTCAGACTGTGGGTTTTTTTTTGCTTGTTTTACTAACAAGGGTGGGAGTTAGTGTAGTCACAGTAATATTTGCTCTAGGGGTATCAAAATGTTTTTTTATGTGTTGTTGACAAGATTGGGAGTTACAGGTATTGTGAAGACTTAAAAGGCAGCTAGCAATTCTCACAGGGCTAGCATGTAGCATGTAACAAACAGCTTCTAGAGTTAGCATAAGTTCGAAAATAAAACATTCATTGTCCTATCTCGTAGAAAATAGAGTAAACTACCAAAAATATATTGTCTTCTCAGCCCCAAAACCCCTAAAATGAAAAATAAAATATTCATAGTTTTACATTAGCTTTCAATTAGGTCTTGAGACAGCAGAACATTAGACAATTTAAGAAATGATTCAGTAGTAGAAGGTTTTTGCGTGTTTAAACCCAAATTCCACTTTCAAGCTTGCTTGGAGAGGAGCTTCTTTCTTTAGACATTTACTGACTGTTTTTTTATTTATTTATATTTTCCCTGCGATATGAGCATATTCAATGTCTTTTATTGAGTGGGTTGTGGTGAAATGAGAGGATGTGCCCCCATGAACCAAACATCTGCTCTGAGGGAGCACAGATGGATGGCTGGTCTGACAGATGACTCCCCAGCATGAGCCTTCTAGAAAAGGAGAAATCTCACCTCAGAAGACCAACACATGTATTATTTAAACCCCATCTCTGTTTTGGACAGTTGGACCTTTTTTTCTTTTTGGTTAATTTATTGGAATTTTTACACAAGATGTCGACAAATTTCCCAATTTCAACTTTTTGTGTTATTTCTGTGAATTCATTGTGTCTTATTTGCCATATTTTTACTCTATCTGGGCTTCAAAGAGAACAGGTTTGTCCTTGATTTGGAAGTTAATGGATTGATGAAAGCACTGGAGGTTGTAGGAGTTGGTAGATAATTTCCAAAGACTGTGCACGGTCTTTGGCCTGCTGCCATCAGTGTCTGTCAGCTGCATGCACAGCGCGGTAAGGCTGTTGCTGCTCCAGGTACAAGTCAAACATTTTACAATCGACCCTGCTGTTTTGCTGCTATGTGGGCAACTA
>NC_050521.1:8502758-8506746 GCF_002922805.2 Oryzias melastigma | reverse complement strand
GTCATAAATAAGAAGGGCCACATTTCCATTTTTTAAAATATTTATTTTTAAGATGGATCCATATGTGATTTTCTTTCTTTCTGTAATTTGCTGTTTTTTTTTCTGCTACAGTTAACATGAATGTGTTACTTTTACCTTCAAGAACATCAATTTATTATTATTATTTTTTTAAAGATTAAATTTATCCTTAAAGTAAATTCACATTTTTTTATTCTGTTAACCAGCTGGAGGGGTATGTGCAGAATCTTATCCATGCCAAGGACTGCACTAGATTAATTTAGTAAAAATGTATAATTTTATCATTTGCAACTGAGAATTTACAGGGTCAAAGTTACATTAAATGTCAAATTCCCAATCTTTACTTGACTTCTTTACAATCTGGTTCTAAAATCTGCTTGTTCTTCATGGACGTAATAAACAATCCACAGGCGCACTCGTGAAACCTCTTCTCCGCGTCCATGAGAAACTCAAAACTGATGGAAAAATAAAACAGAAATACCTTTGTATCATTTATTTTTCAAATTAAAACTACAAATGAAAAGAGGGGGGAAATGATTCATTTATTGATTTATCAATGTCTAAAGTACTGTAGAAAAATAATCATTTTTGATGTTCCCATTTTTTTAAATTGAAAATAAAGCAAACACATAATGAACATTTAAATTCATTTTCTTAGAGTTGGAGTTGGAGTACGTTTATTGCGTGCGTGGAGTTTGATATGTGCTCGTGGGAGAGTTTTAGCCACATTTTACTCCTTACTTAATTCATTTAGATAATTGCTGCTCTGTCTTCTTTGGCTTCAAATAAAAAAAAATCTCTATGAGGTTCTCTGGTTCAGAATTCAGCTGCTTGTATTATCACCAGCAACTCTTCCATCCCTCACATTATTCTTGTTGGTCTCCACTGGCCTCGGTTTGGTTCAAAACCCTCCTGCCAACGTCCCTCCTCCATATCTCTCAGATCCCCTCGGTTTTTCACTTCCACACCCCCCGTCTGTCTTACCACCACTGGTAGCAGAGTGGCTACAGCTTTACAACTCACTACATTCAGACTTCTGAGATATCATTCCCTTTCTCTCTTTAAATCCACACTCTAAATCCATCTCTTTAGCTTCCCTTCAATATCTGAGTGTATCTTAACTTAATATCTTAACTGTTTTAACTATATCTGGAATTTTTATCAGGTTTTTAGTGGTTATTTTGACAATTTTTTTTAAACTGTGAACTGTGCCTTACAGCGCCTGAGAGTAAAATTAGCTCCTTCTGAAAAAAGAATACTTAAAGTGAAAAACATTTCACTTGGTTGTGGATTAAATCAGAATAATAAGAGATGCATCTGGGATGAAGACACAGAGGATGTTTGTGTCTTTGCTAATGTTGTCTTGATTTTGCTGCAACATATGCACCACATTCCAGAAAAAATATTTTATTGTAAAAAAAAGATAAATCATAAAAGCCGATTTGTGTTGCCATAAACTGCTGAATTTTAGCTGATATTTCCCTGATGTTGATTAATTTCTAGTCTGTTAATGAGGATCACGCCATTATTCGCCAAAATCTAAGAATCTTTTTTGGAACATATTTTCTACAGTGAGACAATTCATGAGAAATCCACCTCTCAGTTGACCGTTGGTGCCCCACCCCCCTTCCCGTCACCCATAACAGAGCTGTTTACATGCCCCCCAACTAGCTTAGCTCGTCACGCCCTCCATGTAACACTACCAGTGTAACAAAAATGTTTCGTCTGCTTCTGATTCACTATTTGAATAAAGATATAATCCGCAATCCAGTTTTTATCCTTTATAAATGTCAGAGAAAACCATAAGGAAACAGGAATGTGAACAAGGGCAATTGTAAGCATATATTATAAAAATACTTCCACATTTGAGAACACAGTAATAAGAAAAGACAAAAACTTCAGCTTCAAAATGGGTAAAAGTGAAATCGTATTTCAAAGGTTCAGGTGAAACGTCTGGATTGATGCTCAGATGTTCAGACAGGATTCTCGTTTATGGAGTGAGAGTCGGTGTCCTTCAGGGAAAATGTGTCTTTGACTAATAGCTCCTTTATCTGCAGCGTCTACTCCTCTTTCTTTCTTGTCTCCTTTTATCTTTCCTCTCTAAAAGAAACTGTGCATGATTCAATTATAAAAAGAGTCTGTAGTTTATGTTTTAGGAAATGTGATCCGTGGTCACAATAATGTTTTATTATTTCAATAAAACAGAGTTTTTCTAAACAGCAGACTGAAAGACTCCAACAAAACTTGAGTTCTGTTATCAGACAGAATTATGTCCTCTGAATTAGGATTGTGAATGTTGACTTTCTTTAACACATCTATTATTTCATTTGCAAGCTACCAAAAATGTAGTTACTCCTTAAAGACTATCCACTTTTTATTTTCCTTTTATTTGGCCTGAAAAAATAACTTTCAGAAAATACACTTTATAGTTAAACAAGAATGTGAACCTTCACTTTGCACCCTGTCCGGCACCAGGAACTGCTGTCTGAGCCATCTTTCAAGGTGGTCTCGGTTCATTTCTAATCGGACTGAACTCCAGTTTTCTCTGTTTCCTCAGTCTGAATAGACTCCATGCTCGGAGTGGAACTACTGGATCTAAATGGCCACCGTAGCCGATCATTATGGGATATAAACAGAGTATGAATGGAGTAACCGATGAACCATGGAGAAATGTGGAAAGATACACAGCAACTAATTGAAATGTGCTCATTAAAGCAACAATTAACATTGTTTCTCACTCTGATTTCTCAACAAGTCATAGACAGCATACTTTCTTAGCCATCTACTTTCCAGTAACTGCCTTTTAACATGCCTTGACTTGACATTAAAACAGGCATTCAAAATTGGTCAGCAAAATATAAAGTTTGAATGGTGAAATATCCCGACAAGGATTGTAAAGCGTAGGACTTCCATTATTCTTTCTCTAATTTCTTTGCTTCGCCCTTGTAATTCCCAGCCAATGATTGAAGAGATTTTTAGTTGCATGGTTTGAAACGGAACACTATGGTGGACTGCAGTCTGAATACAGACCAAACACAGGGTTCAGGACTCGATCTGGACCAGTCCAGTCTGAATACACCCTAAAAAAGGATAAAAGGCCCAATGACAAATCAAATGTTTCACATCTTTTACTAAATTGAAGATTTTCTTTGTTCACATGAAAATTTAAAATCTGAGTTGACGTAATAAACATGATTGATTTGAAGTCTCCTTTTTTGCTAAATAGTTCAAAGTATTAGTTCACAAATCGACGTGAATCTTTCCTGTTTTCTCAAAGTGGTTATTGGTTTTAGGGAGAACAGTGTTGTTGGTTAAACCTCTACATGTGACGTTTCAGAGCAAATTCAATAGATTAACATAATAATTTTGTTTTTCTTAGATTTCATTTTTTTTTCATTGGTCCCTTCATTGGTTTTCTGTGTAAATTGTATCTTTTGTAACCATTTAAGTTCTTTAGAAAATCCACCAGGTTTTGGTTTTCAATTATTCCAGCTGCTTTTGTTTGAGTTTATTATTCTTGTGTAAATAGATTGGGTATTTTCAGTTACTTTTGGTCATATCTTTCTGGTGTTTATTTTTGTCCTTCCATTCTTCAGGTTTTTAGTTTGTCCATCCAGCCCCTATTGTTTGTTGTTTGTTGAAATAGCCAGGCTGTTCACTACACCTTCCTCAACATTGTTCAAGAAAAGTGCAATAATGATAATACACACATTTGACCTGTAGTCATTTCTACAGCAGGCTACACGAATTACAGGTTGGACTTTTTCAACATAGGAGTCAATAGGGTTCATTTTGAAACCAGCTTTCAGTGGTCATTTGAGGTGATACAAAACTAGGTAATTATCCAAAACTATCCAAACAGAATAAAGTATAAACTGTTACATCAGCTCTTTTTATGCTCTAGACATTTTAATACATTTTAAACTTTTAATGTCCTTTGTATTCATTTTGAGTAAAAAAACTGCTCAAG
>NC_050521.1:8482209-8502749 GCF_002922805.2 Oryzias melastigma | reverse complement strand
CCATCAGAATAGATGATACCTAACTACAAAAAAAAAAAAACTGGTACATTTGAGAAATATTTCAACACAATTCCTAATAAAAACCCACCAGCAGGCTTGTGCAAAGTGACATCCACGCTGTCGTGTGGAGCTTTGAGAAAAAGGAAGACGGCAATTAGGATTCCTTGCGTAACTTTGAGACTTAGTGAACGAAATTGAGCATACCTATCTAACAGAGACATGAATGGAGAGCATGAGGGGGGAATGTGAGAGCGAAGCATTACAACAGCTTTTGCAGAAAAGATTAGGAAAGGAAGTGAATGCAACTATAAACTAAGCAGAACATGGTTAGAAACAAAGGAATTTACAAAGACAGAGTGGAAAAAGGAAGATAAGAGGAAGATAAGAGTGCAGTGCAGTGAGGTGAGAGAAAACTGGCACAGAAAGTGACAGCAGGGCACCTGGAAGTTTTCCTGATTCTTCTGTACCCGGTAGACTACAGTCCAAAAAGATGGAGGTCAAGATGAGGACAGAAGTGACTGGACAACAACTTATGACCATGTCGTTTAGTGGTCTGCAACCTTTTTTAGGCCATAGAGGAGTTTAATATCAGACAATATTTTCACAGACTGGCCTATATAAGGCTGAAGTGGGCGTCTGATTTTTTTTTCAATTATTTTGGTCTGCAGTTTCTCTGAACGTTTGAGGGTAAAGTTTATCTTTATCCTCTGTAAAATAACTGCAGCTGCTTTAAACTTTATTCGTACACTAGATTTCATGTGGGAACCATTAAAATGAATGTCCATGAATGTGAATTCACTGTTTGAACAACTTTATTAGTAACATCCTCCTAACATTAGACATCCAGTTACTGAATATTATTTATTGTTATTATGGTTTGTGGGAACAACTGTTGCAATAAATCCACATTTGAAGTAAAAACTCCTGTTTTTTGTCTCCTAAATGCACATTTCTTTTTTTCTTTAAAGTCAAAGGCTCTTCTTCTGTTTCCTCACTGACTCTTTTCTCCGTTTGTTTTTTGTTAACTTTGCTAGCTTGGGGGTTTCAAGTTAGCAGTTGGCAAAACCGCTTGCGGTGGGGAAAATTCAGTAGTTTTCCAAAATAAAACTTCCAACTGATGGTTGGGGACCACTGATGTAGCAGGCTGGTTTTGAAATGGTCACGATTTTTTTTTTTTTTTATGTTTTACAAACTAGACAATTAAAACAAGGTGGTTTAAACTCAAAAAAGTGATCGCAGTCGTTTTGTCTGTTACCAATATTTTTTCTTTATTTATTCGTTGGTGGGTCAGACTGCAATTGTGCAGCTGTCTAGTTTTTGTTACAGCTTGTCAAAAGTTTCACTCCATGGATGCAAGAGACCAGACAGACAGACTTTCAGATTTACCGTCTTCTCTGGTTCGGGTCCTGGATTGTGTACATGTGCTAGTTTTTGTGTGTCCCTGTGTAGCATAGTGTGTTAATTCTCTGAACACCTGCTGTTTGCATTCTTGTCTTATCCCTCGTTTCCAATAGACACTGGTGTATAGCTTACCTCTGCCTGTAATGGAAACAAACAACATTTAAAGCTTTTGTATAAAAAGCCTTGTGTTTGTTGTTTGATCACCAGGTGGTCAGTTAACTCTGAGACTGAGTTCGGCTTTACTGCAGGTGGGGGTGGACACCCAAGTTTTACTGGTCCAGGTGCTCGAAAGGCTATGCTTCAGCTGCGCCTCATATTCAAGTCCTGAGCTTTTCTTTTGCACTTTAGTGAGGAAAAGATAAATATAATTCAGTTAAAGAATTGAAATAAGTCTTTGTATTATTTCTTACTATTAACAGTATTGTAAGATTGTATTGTTCATGGCAATTGGACAACTGGATTCTTTGCAAAGGTTGACCTTGAATATTTTTGCTGCTCATCATTGTAGCTTCATTAACAAATGCAACTGTCAACAACTGAGTGCTAATCAAACTGGTGAGCTAATGTCTATTATTTGCTGGGGTGTGTGAGGTGGCATAACTTGGATTTTCCCAAAGTTTTGCTGGAATAACTGCAGTTTCTATGTAATGTTGTGTGTTTTTCTTTGAAGGTCCATTCTAATTTATTGGTAAAGTTTCTTTTAAAATGCTTTGAGAAGTTGTAGTTTTTTTTTTAATGGATTGTTGGCACATTTTATTGTATTGGCATTTTATCTGCACATTTTATTTATTTATTCTGCGCATTTTATTTAGTCTGTACTTTCTATTTGTTTATTTTATCATTCCTATTTTAAGGTAACTTTTAGTATTCTTTTTATCACACTCGTGTTTTTATTATGTTCATGTTCTGTTTATCTATGCTTTATTTTACTGAGTTGTTGATCTTATGTCTTTTTAGTGTGACTGCTGGTGTGCATGGTTGAGCTACCAGACAGGGAATTTCTCTCTGCAGAGATTAATAAAGTATCTATCTATCTATCTATCTCACTACCTTGAGTGGTCCAAAAAGGATAAACAATGTCCCTTTGCATGTTCCTGCATAAACCAAATGTATGTGTTCACTGTATTGCTTTGAGGATGGAATCTTCTACTTTCTGGTTCATGATTTTAGCCTTTCATTTAAGTATCTATGTGTAGGTCCGGGTCACCTAAGTGCAGCTACCTCTTTTACCTCTTCTAGAGACAGATTAGCCACTATGTGGGACACCGATGATCCCACAGAACTGTTGTGTTTGGTGACCGTAGCTTTAGGTCCTTCAGAACTATTCAATTTTTTTTTTTTTTTTTTTATCAAATGTGACATATCTCCATTAAAAATTCCTAAAAAAATAAGGATTATTTTTTTCAAAGTTGTTGTTGCACAAATATGATAATTAAGTATTTATGTCCCAGTGCTTGCACTTTGCAGACGGTCCCTTGGCAGCTGTCTGTATTTCAGTAGCAGGGATATGATATGCAGACTTCTAGTAGAGTATTCATCTGTAATAAAAACCTTAAAATATATAGCGCTGATCACAATAATTACTATATAAAATTAAAATGGAATTTTTGATTTTGAAACTTGTTTCCCTGAAGTCCAGGATCCTGCAATAACAAAATCTAGGTAACTTAGAATCTTCACAGACATTTACATAATGTAATGAAATCAGTCATTTTGGATAAATCCCAACTGTCAGTGCCAGTTTCTGTTAATACCTGTAATAAACAAAAGTAATGGGTCAGAGGAGAAAGGGTGTGCTGTCCATCTCACTTTACTTTTCATGCTGTTCTGTGTTTGTCTGAGAGCAGAGGAGCTTTCCCTGGTGAGGGCAAGAGTTTCCACTGCGAGCAAGAAAAAAGATGAAGATAAGAATGGAGAGATTAGAGGTGGGAGGGGAAAATGAAAGAGGAAAGGAAAAATGTGACTAACTGTAAAACAGAGAGATTGAGATAAAAGAGGAGAGATTACTGGTTGGAAGAAAAACAGATGAAGGCGCAGAAAAAGTGTTTATTCAAGTGCGAAACGGTGAATGATAAGCCATGAGCGCTTGTGAGGGGGAAATAGTGTAAAAAGAGTCAGATCAGAGGGAGATACGAAAGATTGAAAAAAGGAGCCTGGGAACATGGGGGGAAGCTTGCAGTGAAGGATTGTCTTTAAAAAGTAATGGCTGGAGCACAGATTTAAGATAGATGAGGATAAAAGGGAGGGCAAGGACAACATGTAAAAGATTGTGGCCATATGTAAATAGATAAGAAAAGGCAGATAGTTGAGGGGGAAATCCAGGGAGGGGTCGATGGACTGGGACAAGTGTGACGGGAGAATGCTTTTTGTTTGGATGTAGTATTGGAGTCCTCTCTTGGAACGGAAATGTGGATTCATACATCAACAGAAGTGGCTACATGTTGTTGGGATTCCATTCATTTCCTCAAGTTACAAGAATTTCTTACAAGAAGATGTTCCCTTTATTTCCAGACTTTACTTTTTGTTTTTTTTTTAAATGAAGAATTAGTGGTTAGTGAAATAGAACCTTTGGCTGGAGGGTCACTGGTGATGAGCTAAAATGTTAAGCTGAATGTGATTCGCTCATCAGGGGCGTCCCGTTTCAATGTTTAGTTAAAGTATCTGAGGTCCTGGCAGCAGCGTGGGATTTGAGTGTCTTGATTTGGGCAGCCCCAAAAAGCAAAATTCTATGACCGGGGTATGGGCTGTTGAGGCACTCGCCTTCGACTGCCACCCAAACCACATTCCACCAGCTTCTTCTGAGTTCTCCTGAAGGTGGTGGGCCCACTGTAGAGTGATCCCACATTGCTCTTTTGGGCTGAACCTGATCCAGATGCCTCCTGGACACCTTCCTGGACAGGTGTTCTGGGCATGTCCCATTGGGTGGAGGCCCGGGAAAGACCCAGGGCACGCTGGAGAGACTACGTCTCTCGGCTGGCCTGCGAACGCCTCGGGGTCCCCCCAGAGGAGCTGGAGTAAGTGGCCAGTTAGAGGGAAGTCTGGGAGTCTTTGCTTAGACTGCTGCCTTAGCAGTGCTGGGTGAGTGGAGGAAGATAGATGGATGGGTTTGGGTGGCACAGTGCGTCCAGAGTTCAGAAATCTGAACTTTGCCATGGATGACACGTCACATTAACTAGTCGTAGATTCGACTTTGGGCTGTGATGTGTGTGGTGACTTGATCAACGGGCGGAGACCAAATCCAACATGGTGGATCTGATTGCTCGCCGTCTGAAATTGATGATAGTTTTCCTATTTTCATCAGGACAATAATAAAAACGATTCTCAATTTTTTTTCTTATTTTTTCCCCGCTGGACTAATGCGGGACAACAAGTGCCTAAAACTGGCTCCCAGAGAGACGGAAGTACCGTAGAGAAGGCGTCCATCATTCAGACGTAGTTCCGGCAGCAGGAGTGAGGCTTCCAGTACTGGGAGAGTCTCTGAATGATCTCATGAACCCAGACATGAAGATGAAATTACAGATGCTTTTGAAGGCTCTTTAAAATGAATAAACCTGATCGTTAAACATCACCCCTGTCTTGCATGAATTGTAAATGAGAGACGCACAGACAGAGAGTCTGGGTGTAGTCTGGAAAATTGTGTGTGGAGAAACAAACCATCAAGACAAAAGTGAGAGTATATGAAGCTTTTGTTCTGAGCATTCTTTTGTATTGTCCTTCTTGTTGGACAACTAATAGTTGGCAGGAAAATCATCTCAGTGCTTTTCATACAAAATCACTTGGAGCAATACTTGGGATTTATTGGAAAGACAACTTGACAAATGAAGAACTCCTCCACCTTTGTCATCCCTGTTGAAACTCACTCAACTAAGATGGGTGGACCACATCCACAGGATGCCTAAAACTCGCCTTCCACGCTGCATTTTGCTGTGTGGTGAAAGATGCTAAAGGTATATACCGCTTGAGGTATAAAGATGTTTTGAAAAGAGATATGAAAGACCTCCAGATAAATCCTGCTACTTGGACTGCTATATGCAGCAACAGAGGTAGATGGCGTACCAGTCTAAAGAAGAGTATCCAAATTGATGTACATGCCAACCTAGAAGAATTGAAAAAAGTGGCGCGCCTGTCGACCTATTGATCTCTAACCTCATGGTATAGTGGGACACACAGACACTGCACCATGTAGCAATCAGGCTAAAAACATTTGGTGTAAGCTCCTCCCACACGTGCCTAGACGTTCACCTTATGGACATATTTCTGGATGAGAGAGGGGAATTTGTTCCCCTTTGGAGGAGAGACAACAAATGTAAATTTGAGAGCGATTTGCGCTCTGTGTGAATGCAGCATTGGGAGTTTAGTGGTTCATTTTAACAATAATTTAGTTCATATATAATTGTGATCCGATTTATAGACAGTATTGGTTTGTTTTGAACAATTCGATCCGATTCACTGGCCTAAAATGGATCTAGGACATCTTTATCCAAAACTTCAACCAGTGTGACTCAGAGATAAGGCCCTGCTACCGAACAGTGCAGGTGGAGTTTTCCAGATTCCTTTTATTTCTTGCAAGATAATCAAGTGTTCAATAAATATTTGTAAAAACAAGAATTAATGGTCAATCAATTAACAGCTGAACATTATGAATGGATGACTGTCCCCTATCCAAGTTAAATTGTTTCACCACACTACCGTTTAATACCAGGTTGATTCTTTTTTACATAGTCATCTCCAGTTTTTATTCTTTCTTTTTTCAAACACAAAAGTGTTGAAAATATTTTCTTCTGTTTAATTTCTTAGCATTTTCTTAATGTCGTCTTTACATTTTTATTAAATTTGTTGTGATAAATGTCAGTGTGTTGAGCTTTTCCTTTTTGATTTTTTTGTACATATAAATTCATAAATCAGACGTCAGAGTGAGAACTCACTTGTCATCACTTCTGATTAAGGCCAGCTTTCCTCTTATTCATCTGCAGCTTTTTTTGAATTATTACACACCCTCTCTTTGTACTTTGCATCATATTAGATATTGATACACTTTATTACCCTGAGGCCGTTTCAGTGACACCCTGGTAGGTCCTGGTCTGGTCTAATTCCAGTGCAACACCCCCCACCCCACCCCACCCGTCCAAGGGAATGGTATGGCTCTTATTAGTTGTCCTTCCCGTGGCAGTATGTGGAAGCCTTTTGAAACCTAATATGGTCTTAAATCTGATTTCTAAATGTTTAGGTGTGTTATGAAAAATACACAAGCTGCCTGCTTTGACGAACCAAGACTGTTTATGTCTGTGTGTGTCTGGAAGTGTGTTTGAATTAAAGGGGAGAATGGTATGTGTTGTTTGTACCCCTACTTTGTGTGTGTGTGTATTTTTTTTTTCTCAAGGCCTTGATTCCTCCTGTGCGACAGCGTTTCAATAAACAGCGCACAAGTTTAAAAGAAACACAGCTCTACCCATGTACACACACACACAAATACTGTCATCTCAAATGCAGAATGTAGGCACTGTGCACACTCAATTAAAACAGACTGAACATGAGAAGATTTAAAGTTATTGACTGAATGAACAGAATTTCATCCCAACTCTCCTGTATCTACATACTTTACATCTCATAAATCAGGTCTGCAGGAGAATTCAAAATGGTCTGGTGTCTGTGAGGGAGAAACGTTTGCATCTTTTCATTTTTGTGTGTTTGTGCGTAGATGTGAAATGCGTGTGTGGGCTCACGGTGGGTGGGGTTGGGGGATTTTCTCACACTCTCTTGTAGTGACAGATGTAGAATCTTGAGTGAGAGAAGCAGACAAACAAATGTTTACGTCGACTGTGCATACACATATGTCTGTATACACTGCACTTGAAAAGCAATTGTAGTTCATTTAGATATTTGACACTTTACCCATGATTTTATTTTTATATTTAGACCAACTAAAGTCTGTGTTTCTGTCTGCAGGGACCTGAACAGGAACAACATCACTAGAATCACCAAAGTGGACTTTGCTGGGTTCAAAAACCTCAGGATTCTGTAAGTTTACTTCTTTTTCAAATACTTTTTTGTTTACTTGTATCAATGTCATTGATTCTTGTACTTGTCAGCAATATTAAAACGTTATTAATACAGCTGGTTTGCATACTGATTTCAATTTATGAATAAACCATAATAATCAAAAATATTTGATCTGAGACAAATCATGCACATAAACATGGTAATGTTCTAAACTATCGACTTGTGATCTTTGTGTTTTGTTCACTCTATGGCCCCACCCATAAAACTCCTGTGCATGCATGTTGTTCAATCAAGGGGATGTGTAAAATTTTAAAAGTTTAAAGTAAAGTCTCACTCTGGGCTCACACGGCTAGCATTAGTCCGATGCGAGTGCCGCACTCTTTATGTTAAGGCCCGGTCCCACAGGATTTGACGGCCATATCACAGGTAAATAGAGCGCGTTCCCTCTCTATCCGACACTAAACAGACGCTGTAGCGATTCAAGCGCAGACTGGCCGGGGGAACGGCTGTGCTGCAGCCGTGCACAAGCGCGGAATTTCGGTGTCCAAGCGCGTGTGCCGGCGTTCGCTCCACAGTCCGATCTCGCACTGAAACTGCTGTTGCACCGCCATTTCGCACAGCGGTACCACTGATACCACACGTAGTCACCCGCGGTCTCAATTTTTGTGCAGTTCAAAAATTATTTCCGCGTGTAACAGCGGCTAGCCGTGATATGGCCGTGTAAGCTGGACTCCACCGCTAAACCAGGGCAAATAAAGGGGGGTTTACTGTACTTCCTGTATAAATGACGAGTTATCGCGTGAAGCTATGTAAGTTTGGAGTTTCGCGAGGTCGGCAGCAGAGCCTGTGGCTGCAGCCATCCAGGAGCCAATATGATCCATCTGCTGTAGCTAGCTAGACCTCTCCAACATCACACCTGAGCTGTAATGCTAGTCGTGTGAGCCCGCGGTCACTCCAATGAAAATGCTGTTTTTAACAAAAAAAAGAAGAAAAGAATATGATTAAAATTGGATTTCTGAGTGATTCTTTATTCCGTTTGAATCAGGATTCTCTTTTTGTGGTCTTTACCTCTGTTAATCTTGTTTACTTTTTTAAAATCTCCTTTTTATGTGTAATTCTTGTTTAAGCTAAAAAAAATAAGGCTTAATTATTGTTAACACTAATGTAGAGAGAGAACTCTGCATTATTGAGTTCTCTCTATGTTCTCTTATTATAGAGAACTCTACGGAGAACTGTAGAAAGATTTTAATATATTCTTCTTTCACGTTATTTTAGAGGTCTCCTAACACAGAACTCTAGAGCACGTGTCAAAGTCAAGGCCCAGGGGCCGGATCCGGCCCTTTGGGTAATTCTATCCGGCCCTCCAGATCATTTTATTGTATTGTTATTAATGGCCTGATGTTATCTTGCCCTAATTTGTAACTTGTATAATTTTGACTAAATATATTTTTTTATGGAGATAAAGTATTGAACGTTATTTTAGGTTTATGTTGAATTATTCTGGAATAATTTTTGGATTTCGGCCCCCTCTGGAATTGAATTTCACACCCTTGCTCTTGAGTACCAGGATGATTGCATGGTGGTGTAGTGGTTGTGTCACAGGAAGAAGGACCTGGTTCAAATCCCAGCTGGGACCTCACTGAATGGAGTTTCTCCAGGCACTCCGGCTTCCTCCCGCAGTCTAAAAACGTCCTTCATAGGTTAATTGATGACTCTCTAAATTGTCCCTAAGTGTGGTTTATGTGGTTGTGTAGCTCTGTGGCAGACTGGCAACAAGTCCACAGTCTCTATTGGCTTTGGCACAACAGCAGCTGGGATAGGCTCCAGCAACATTGTGACCCCAAAAGGGATTCGGTGGGCACAGAAAATCGGTGGATTAAGGATTATGCATAAACAAAATCAATATATCAGGAAAAAGGAATATTGTCCAGCCCTAGTATCATTATAATGATGCTTATTTTGAGAATATTGTAATATCCACAGTATTGAAAAGTCAACCATCAAGTGTTCTCAAGAGTTAAAAAAAAACCTGAACTAAAGGCATGTGCTTTTGTTCTTAGGACTGTTTTTCACCAAAATGTTACCTAAAACCAAACAATTTTAACAGTAAAACCATTGTTTTAAGGTGAAAAATTTCAGTTGTGAAGCCACAACAAAGGTTACTTATCTTTTCCACATTGTTACAAAGACTTAAACCTTGCATTACTAATAAGAACAAACTGTGCTTGCTCTGCTTTTAAAACCAAAGTCTGTCGTTTGCCGGATCTCTCATGTCTGCTGCTAAACTTAAGAAAAAGCTCAGTGCAGCAGATACAGTAACAGCAGGTCTTCAGTGTGCATTTTTCTGCTCTTTATTACCTCATTCCAGCCTATATTTGTGTCTTTACAAGCACCCCCATTAACAAAAAACAACCATGCTGGAGCAATTAGGCAAATGCTATATTTACTTAATGGGCTTTCGTGTGCCTATAGGCTAAAACAATTTTCTATAAAATAAAGTTTCACATCCCAGTCGAGGCTTTTAAGGGCAGGAGAGAATGCCAGTGTCCTTTCCAAGGAGTAACATTTTGCAAATTACTTGATATTTACAAGGTTAAGTAATAGACTATTTGTGAATTAACATGGCAATAACCAGCAGTGAGACTTCTATTTATTACACAGGAGAAACTCCACATGTCACACGTGTTAAATGTTCACACCAAGCATGTGAGATCTGGACACTGGCTAGGCCACTCCAGGACCTTAAAATGCTTCTTCCAAAGCCACTCCTTTGTTATCAGGGGTCGTTGTCCTACTGAAGACCCAGTCATGTTTCATCTTCAATACCCTTGCTAATGGAAGGAGGTTTTTCACTCAAGATCTGACCATACTCGGCCCCATTCATTCATTTCTTTACATGGATCAGTCGTCCTGGTTCCTTTGCTGATGGTTCCACCCCCATGCTTTACAGTAGGCATGGTGTTCTTTGGATGCAACTCAACATCACAGCTGTGATTGTTGATAGTTAATCATCCTTACTGCTACATTTTCTTATGTTTCGGTGTAAAGATAAATGGACTTTCTCACTGTATAAATAATAAAAATAAATCTTCAAAAATACACCAAGTTACTTTCCAAATCCAACACGGTCGCAGTACAATGCGTACATATTCCACGACTTTGCACTCTGAAATACCGTGTATAATATACGCCAAACACGGTTTTTGCGTGCATATGATACGCAATGGTAGAGAATAGGTTGCGCCTCCGTACAATATACACGGCTTTTTAGGTTTCGTTTTGATCACATGGTCAGAAATCCTCCGGCTCTTTTCTAAACGACGTTGTTCCTGGTTAAGGTTAGGATTACGGTTATGGTTAGGGTTAGAAAAGCAAACTGTTCGTTTGTGGGGCTGTCTGTGATACTCACGCCTCCACCAGGGGACGTGTCAAACGTGGAAAACACATTTAACACGTTTAGGACCGCGCGTATTATATGCACGCAAAAAAACGGTTTTGGCGTATATTATACACGGTATTTCCCAAATCGTGGCATATGTACGCATTTTACTGAGACTGGGCTGTCCAAATCACAACAAACAAAAAACGTTTTACTGTCAAAAAGTTGCAGGTTGAATGACAAATTAAGAGAACAAAATAAAACCACCCTTAGCAAAATGTAGTCTATTTAAATATACTACAAGTATAGTTCATTATAAGTAAAGCAATAGATTTGGAGCTTACTATACTATCCTTATATTATGTTTTAAATTAGTCTAAAGAAGGATTCAGTAACGTGGTCTATACAGTATATTTACTATGCTTTTAATCATACTCAAACTATTTTGCCAAGGGTATTTAAAAGTGAATTTGTAAACTTTTTCAGCTGATATGAAGTTTATTTTTGTCTAAAATGTGTCTTGACTCTTATGTTTAGATTCATAAGTTCTAGATTCCACCATTGCCAATGGATTTAGGTTCACAGCTTGTTACTGCGAACTGAACATGATGAAGGTTATCCTCTTAGCTCAAGTCCCAAAAGTCAACTTATGAGCCTGATGCTTTAAATAGCAGCACTCAGTGAAAGTAGCTGCTCATCTTTCCTCAGATATCCTAATTGACTTAACAGACTTTCACTCTTTTGCCTCAAGTGGCTGAAATATTTGTGTTTGTGTGTGCGTGAGAGGCGTGTGTGTTCGTGTTTGTGTGTGAGGGCTTAAATAACTATAATCACTGTTGGCTGCATGCAGCCTCCCTCCTCACTCATTTTTAACCAGAAGGACAGATAAAAATATACCTCTAGTTCAAGCTACTCTGAGGGCTGGGAGTGAGTTTCTGCAAATGTGCCTTTCTATGTCCAAGTTCATTCGTGGAACCAAACCGTACCCTCAGTCTGTTTTGGAACAAACGTCAATGAATGTTTGATGCTGCATGGGTGCTTCCTGTTTGATAAAATAAAGAAGTGTACTTTGAGTGCTTTTCTGTCTGCAATAATGGACATAAAGACCAAAACTAATGTGCCGTGTGTGTGCACATATTCTTGTTTGTGTGTGTGGTGGTTAAGCGTCTTGTTTCATGTGGTCGCTGATAAACTGCTGTGACATTTCCCTACTCTAAGTCTTTTAAAGACATGGGGCGGAGTTGGCTTGGGAAAGTGAGAAAGTCTGAGAAAGCACACTTAAACATACAGTACACATACGTGTACAAATACACACACACGGGTACATTTACCCATTTTCATATCTTTTGGACACGTGTCAAAGTCAAGGCCTGGGGGCCGGATCCGGCCCCAGGATAATAATATCCGGCCTTCCAGATGATTTCAGCCCGATGTTATCTTGCTATCATATTGAACCGACACTACGGTAACAGACCAGGATAAACCAATTAAGAGCAAAACAGAGTAAAACAGCCAGACAACAAAACACATAGACAAAACCCTCACTTAAACCCCAATCCGCCCAGACAGGCAAAGGGATCGATATCCCACAATTCCGTGCACTGCAAGTTCATCACTACAAAATCAACTACAAATCCCATCATACAGTGCATCAATGCATAGGCGGTCTCCTAATATTTGGGATTTTTATATGTTATTTTTTAATTAAATGACAAAAGTAAAGAAATTTGAGTTTTTGTTTTTTTTAACACTTTATTTTTAACTTGTATAATTTTGACAAAATTACGGAGAATAAAATATTGAGCGTTATGTAAGGTTTAAGTTGATGTATTCTGGAATAATGATCCTGTCTGTTTTTACTCATATTTATGTTTAAGAAGTTACATTTTTAGAGTTTAAAAGTTTTAACTATTTAGTTTGAGTGTGTTAAAACATGTTTATCCTGTTCGGCCCGCGCCCTAAAGTGTATTTTGGATTTTGGCCCTCTGTGCGATTGAAATTGACACCCCTGCTTTAGGATAACATAAGTGCACATCAGAAGTAGAGTTTTTTATCCTGTAAGAGTTTAAAGTCTTACTCCGATCATCTTTTGGGCAAAAATGTTCTTAGTGGTATTTTAATTAAGATTATGCAGTTTTTAGCCAAAGTTGGCAGGAATTCTTCAGAAAGTTGCCTCTGAGTTGTGGGCGGGACTGTCAGCGGAGAGCAAGCCTTCCCTGACTTCCCATCATCCATCTGTTTACACTTGTTTTTGCTAGCTTACATGACATGACGTTTCAGGTGAAACAAAAGTGGTAAGCAATATTGGAGCGATCCAGTTTTGAGCCTAATGTCAGAAGTAGAGTAGAGAGGGGAGCATGTGGCCAGTAGATTGTATCTTCTACGTCACAACAACAATCTTTGTCAGTTTTTTTCTACTGGCTTCTGATCACAATAATTTGAATAAATAGATTCCCAAGAAATGCAATTTTGAGATTAATTGTCTTTGATTAGAAAATTAACACAAGAACATCTTTAAAGCACTATTGTTTTTCCCTGAGATGGTCTTTAATTACTTAGTTTTGTGTTCAAAGATTATTTTTTATTGAGCTATTGTGTTGACCAAGTCCTTTAAAAATCCACATCTGTCTTCATGAAAGTACCGCCCTCTAATAGATCCAATTTTTCCCCCTTTTGTTCAAATCCTCTGACTCGTGTCTGAATTTTGTTTAGTGAAGCACAGCTTGGATCTTTAGGCACAACACTTAGCGTAATATCTTTGGCAGTCACACTTTGCATGATTTCTTCCAGATTGTGGCACAATTGACTAATTCCTAACAACTTTAGACTAAAGCTTGAGCTCAGTGTTGCATAGTTGGCTGGGAAGTTGATGCCGTCTCTCCTATTGTGCAAACAACAAGTAAAGTTAATATCCTCCCAAGTGTTAAGGGGCTTTTCTCCAGAGGGAAAACAAGGTATCATTACATCATTCTACCTTTTTTATAGTGGTGGCTAAGACTTTATATTATGGTTGACCAAAAGAGGCAATTAAACACACCACTCACATGAATTCAGACGTATTTGTTCTCTTTTCTTCTTTTGTCTGTGGATGAGTAATGCCTGATACAGCACCATAGAAAAACAATACCTCATCGCCGCTATATGCCAACTCCGACTCCCCACGCCACATGTTTGGCTTTGACTTTCTGTGCTTTACTTTTAATAAATCAGCATTTGCTTGATCTTCATTTGGACATACAAACTTCTATAGTTACTCTATGTGATGTCTTGTTTAAGTCCTCTGCGGAGTTCACAGGACAGCAATGGAAGGCATCAAGCTTTTGAAAACATAAAAAAAGGTTTAGACCTGTTTTTTGCAAGTTTAAATCCATATGTTAATCTTTGTCATACATTTTTAAAACAATTTTGACAAAACTTTGCAAATTATAACATTTGGTTAATTCAAATGAAATGAAATATTTAAGCTTAATTGTGGTGATTGAATTTGATTAAAGTGCTTTTAAACTCAAGATTATGTACAGTATGTGAGAACCATCGATGGTTCTGTCCAAATTCCCTAATCACTATATAGTGCGTCTGCCATTTTTAGTGCTGTCCGAATCTACTAATTCCAAAATTGAGTGCACTGGAAATTTCCCAGAAGTCTTTGCGAAAAACTAGCTTACATCGATGGTTACTAGATTAGCGGATATAGACCACAATGCATTGCGGTCGACCAATTTCGAACAAAAAAACGTGTTTATATGTAATATTTGAATAAACCAAACACATTTTCACCATCAGAACACAGTGGAGTCATAAATAAACGTCATTAAATGTTTGTTTTTATTTGTTTTTTCTCTTCGTGAAATCAGTGACGTCACATCCGATTTTTAGAAAACAAATGAAAAGTAGTGAGCATCGTGTCCGAATTTCCTTTAAAATCCAGGGCACTATATAGTCCCGCACTATATAGTTTTGTAGTAGTTAGGGGTTTGGGGGGAATATGGACAAAGCCTATGATAAACCCTGCGTTGGGATCAAATACAGCAACCACCTAATCCCAAGAGAGATTAAAGGGGGCTTAGAAAATGGAGGGATGGATGGATGGATCGTGAATGGATTGATGGTTGGATGTACATGGTTGTACAGGAGTGTTTACCAGCTTCTATGTGAGTGAACAGTAAATGTTGACCATCACAAAAGAACAACTAAAGATTGAAGATTTCCGCTCCAAATGCTTCTTGTAAATTTTCTCGCACCCATATATGTGATTGTGAGGCAAAAAGTGGAAACATCATCAGCAACACCTTAAACTTTCAAACGGTTGACTGAACTCTGGATTCCAACTCTTCATTTGAATATATAGATGAGTAACCTGAAAGCTGTTTTATACCTCCAAGTGAAGAGAATTTAATGGTTGAATGTTTTATTTTGTATAGTAATAGATTTTTTTGAATAATTCCTGGAGAAATCACACTTTTAGAGACCTCATCTTTGTAACTGTACAGGTGAAAATACTATTTAACACAGGGAATGAAACATTTAATAACATATACTTTTGCACATATATATATCTTGTATCTGTACTTATGCAGCTTTAGATTTGATCGTTTTGTTGATTTCTGGAAAATTTTGTGTAAAAAGACAGGGCTAAAAGCTCTAAGGGTGGATTAACCTCTGTGTATTTTTATTATTTTTCAGGCTTTTTTACAAAAATCTTTTTTTTACTCAACACTTTTCAACATGCGACTGTATTTACATTTCTATTTCTTCCCATCTGCGTTGTCTTTCCTGTTCTTTCCGCCTTAAAGTGGACATGTTTGGCTCTTCGTTCCCCCTCTGTAAGAAATGTCATTCCTAACTTCCTCAGGCAGAAAATATAAGCACACATTTGAGTCTCTCTGCCTTCTATGACCCATCTGGAAAACTTTAGTTTGCCCTGAAGGGGAAGTGAAAAGAGAGAAATATGTGATACTTTGGGAGGACCACATGAAAGACTGAAGACAAATGGAGATGACCGCTGAAGTCTGCGAGACGGTGGCTGCTTATCTATTTGCTTCGGTTTACTAGATTGTAACATTTGTTAAACGCTGTGTGTCAAACTTTTGCTTTGTGCCAGAATATTTCGTTCATTTCACTGATGACATGTTTATACAGCCGGTGCAAGTGCCTCTTTTTCTTTTAGCGCAGTCGATTTTTCAGTTCTGTCAGCTACACAAAGGCCTCCTCCTTTAACACTGAAACAGCTGGGAGGATGAGAGAGAGGTGAAGCCTGCTGAGAAAAGTTGGAAAAAGCCTCGATCAGCGTTATATGGCCCATAGGCAGTACGGGGGCCTTTTTACCTGCCATCATTGGGTGAATGACTGCTTCAGGACCCTCCACTTTTCCCCTCTGCCAGCCTGGTTCAGTGACAAATCAAAATATTCTCATTCCTAGGTCATCACATGCTGACGTTTAGTTAAGGACCCTTCTATGTCACTTTTTGACCATTTTTTTTTTGACGTTCTGGCTGTTCCCATTATATCCCCAAACTCCGGGCTGTGAGCCAGAATCAGTACCGTGTTAAGGTTAGGGTACTGGTCCTGGACGTGTCCCGAGGACCAGTGCATATTCAGGATCGCTTTCTGAGGGTTGCGAACCCTTGATTTTACCAACAGACAGCATGTTAAAAAGCAATGACTTGGGGACACCCAAAACGTCAAAAAGTGACTCAGAAGGGGCCTCAACCCAACGTCCATATGTGACGACTAGGCAGTTTTAGACAAATAGATTGAAGAAAAAAAAAAGTCTTCTGTTTTGTCTGTATAGCAAACATTTTATGTTGTGGCTGACCTCAGGTGATGACCAGGTCTGTCTATGCTTTTAGAAGAATCTGCAAATGTACATTTTGGGATTTTCTTGACAATGTAGGGTTTTTTTTTTCACCATGTCCACATTCCTAAGATGTTGATATCGTAAGCAATGTCATTTCGTTCCGCTTAAGCCAAGAATTCATCCATTCAATTTTCCCTTTATCTGTAAAAAAAATTGCAAGCAATAAAGGAATACCACCTACGCGAGCTTACCACACTAATGTCGTCTTAAATCTGCGATTTCTGCATCCAACATTTTTTTCCTCAAGTAAGATTGCAATTATACTGGAGGAGTTAGGAGATTTAGTTTGAAATCTCTTTGCGGAATTAAAACTTGTAGCTTTTATTCAAGATGATGGGTTATTTCCAGGGTCAAAGGTCAACGAAACTTCGGTTGCGGTTTTAGACTTAATCTAGTGGCGTGTATGTAACATTTTGTGAACATCGCTCAAGCAAATGTTTTCTTTTCCAATATTGTGCAAAAATTGGAATATTATCCAAAATTCACAGTTTGCAACAAAATTACCACCAATGAGTAGGTCATATGGCCATCCCATAATAATTCCACATGTTTGGATATCCCCAACACATGTATTTTGGTTTCATTGGTGGATTTTTTATTTTTGATCATTTTTAAGCCTCTTACAGATTTTATCCCCACTATGTTGTTCTTTTTGGGGGTTTACTCACAACCCCCAAAATTCATTTTCACCAGATGTAATTTGTTTTTTCTTTTTTTGAGGGGTGACATTTTTGCTCAGTAAGAAGGAAGAATTGAAATAGCAGTCTGGTCCTTGCAGTCGAGGACCGCCGCAGGACAGAATCATGACACTTCCATCTCAGCTTCTGACGCTTCTCTGTCTTCTTGTGTTTGTTTTTCAGTCATCTGGAGGACAACCAAATCAGTGTAATTGAAAGAGGAGCCTTCCAAGACCTCCGACTGCTGGAAAGACTGTAAGTTCCTTTTTATATCTGCAGGAAATTATTCCAAAACAGAGCAACAAAACCCCAGAGGCAAAAAACAAAAACTAACCAGAGTTTACACAATTTCTACATAAAATGTGCATCTTGATTACGCGTTAATTCAGAAAAGCACACACAGTGTTTTTTATTTTTGCCAAACAGGTACACACGTAGGATTTACTGCTTCTTGCCTTTCTGTATAAAGCAAATTTACAGAGTTCAGCCACTGAATCCTCTCCACTTCACACACAGCCATGGAATCTCCCATTGGCACAGCTTTTTGTGTTTGTGCTTGTAATAGTTCACACCAAGGCTTCAGTCAACAGAATCAAGGTGTCAGTGTGCGACACCACACCTCCCACACACACGCACACACCTGCATGCTGTGCGTCTGCGAGGAGGGCGGACAGACATTTCCTGGAAGATGGTTCTGTGCAGCAGTAAACAAAAGCTGAGGTTGTTTATCTCAAAAAGGAATGGGTTATATGAACATGTTACTTCTGTCTTCGATATCAGACCGCTTCCAGTTTGGAGGGTCGATAGTGGAAAACTTTAACTTACATGGAAATGGTCTTTAAAGTTTACTAGATATCTTCTGGACCCACCTAGAGTCACAATGAGATGAACGGGCCTCCAGAAGGACATCAGGTCTGCATACTGCAAAAAGTCTGCTTTAAAAAACAAGAAAAAATGTACAAATATAAGGTAAATATTGCTTAAAACAGAACAAGGAAATTTGAAATGAAATGAAATATAATATATTCTTGTTTTAAGATAATTAATTTCACTTAGATTTCACTTTTTGCAGTGTGTAAGTTGCAAACCTGTGTTAAGGACATATTTTATTGCAGGGTCAGCCACAATAATGTACACAAACATGTTTATACATAAAAAAACCAACAGCCGCTTAACATTTATATGTTATCAAAAATAGATTTTAAAGAGCTCAGCATCCCTGTTAAAAAAATAAAAATAAAAAAATCAATAATATGTACCTTTGTACTGCATTTCTCCCACTTTTTTCTGTTTAATTTTGCCATCAGGTTCTCTTTAATGAGTACTTGTTTCTGTTTTCTTCAGACTGGTCACATTTGATCCACTTTTAACATAATATAAATAGCTTCTCACAAAGTATTCCCAACAAAAAAAAATGATTTTAATCAAAACAGCTTCTTAACTAAAAAGGACTGTAAAAGCCCATATGAAGGTGGATGTCATTAAAAGTCCAGAAAAGATATAAAAAATAACAAATCTAGTCATTTAGCTCCAACAACCAGCCTGGACCAAACCTGTAGAGATGCTGAGTGACGCCAACATGTGTTTCTCGTCTATGAACGGAGATCACACATCTGATAATGGAAGTCGAGGATATGGGTTGCTTTTATGTTAAAAGGCTGCTTAATAGGGTGTGTCAGGCTGGGTCAGAGGTTGGGAATGAGAGGTGGAGGAAGTCGGGTGGCAAAGCACTTTAGTGCCAAAACTCACAAGAAATATGTTTCACTTATCTAAGCAATGTGGAGTTGTTCTTGGAAGTTTGCTAATCTTTTATTCCTGACGTACGAAAAGATTAACCACAACGTCAGTCAATGAGAGCTCAAAGCAGACAACCACATCAACATTTCTGCTGTTTCTAAAGCAAGTTCATGTCTAGAGAAATGTAACATTTAGTGGGTTCATGTCTGATAATGGAATGGGGGGTCACAACAGAGATAAAAAACATACCTGGCAGGTGATACAAATGTCTCCAAGAGCTCTCAATTCTAGACAAAGAAATGTAAACATTTTTATTTTAAAAAGTACTTTCTGACTTTATTTTAGATTGTTTTTGCTCATCTGTGAAGTATAAAAAAGTACAATGAGTGGAGAAACAGTTGGTAAAGTATAGGCTGAAATATATTTTTATCAACATTTTTTCCTACTTCAATCCTTCAATGTTTTGATATGTTTCTTTTTTTTTTATTATTTTAGAATGTTTTCAGTGTGCTTCCTAAAAATACCAGTTAACAGTCCACAAAAAATAAAATAAAAAAACACTGTCGTTTTTCTGTGCAATCATCACTTTTCAGAGAGCTGTTGAAATTCCTGAATAATCATTTTATTCAATTGTTCTTTGCTGTAAAAAAAAAAAATTAAAAAAAAAAAACAAAGAAAAAAGGAAACTTAAAGGCATCACCGATGCTACAAATATCCGCCTGGTGCATTGTTTCCCCTCTTTTTTAAATTAAAGAACAATAAGAAGCTGAGTGTATTTTTGTCCTCAATAACCAGCAGGTCTGACCATTTATTGACTCATGCACAGCTCTATAACACTTCCGTTTCTTTTTAAAAATGCATTATGTGTGTAAAGGATTCTTTTGCCACTGATTTTATTTAGAAATGTTGACACATTAAACCAGGGGTCACCAACCTTTTTTAAACTGAGAGCTACTCCATGGGTACAGAGTCATACGAAGGGCTAACAGCTTGAAATAACAAATTTTGCACAGTTATAGTTAGCTATACATTTTTAATAATGAATCATGATACTGCTCCATGTAAAGACTGATTTCTCACCATAATTATCAACAATGACAAAAAGTTAGGAGACAGATATTAATATTTAGCACTTAAATAATCTCAATTTTCATTTGATTATTTACATTTCAATTGAAAATGTCCTATTTTCACAATGTTGTACCATGTTTATCGAATATGTAATGTCAAAGAAAAATAAACGTACACATTTTTAAACTAATCTTGCCACGTTTCGAACATGACCAAATCTGCAGCAGTTTTAGCAAAATTAATTATCTTTGAACTGGAGTAGGTCAGAGGTCACCTAGACTTATCTAATGTTCATGTATCATGAACATATTTTTAAGACGTTTTAATTTTTAAATCTATATAAATGCAACTGTAATTACAAAATAATAGTGACAGAATAAATGTTAATTTTAGATGCAGCTCACAAGTGAGTTGTGTT